>NC_136491.1:84941032-84998532 GCF_053919585.1 Euprymna scolopes
TACAAAAGTGAACCCATAAACATACACATATATATATATATATATGAATAAAATAAAGCAAGATATAAATGATGCTTTAGACGTTATGTGAATAAAAAGGAAAACCCTAAAAGAGTAAAAACAAAATTAAATCAACATTAAAACATCTAGCAAAAAATAAAGACATTATAATCTCACAGGCAGACAAAGGCGGCGGCATAGTGATTATGGACAGAAATACATAGGTAGAAAAAATGCACACATTACTATCCGACACAGATACATATGCTCCCACAAACTTAAATTCCATACAAAAAGATATTGAAACCTTCAACAAATCCTTAAAAAAACTTATAAAAAATGATAAAATATGGGCATCTTATATCGAATATCACCCAATTATCCCCACATTATATGAGCTCCCCAAAACTCATAAACAAAATACCCCCATGCGACCCATAATTTCGAACATCGGAAGTGTCATACAGAAGGTAGCACGAGCCATCTCCCAAATTTTAACCCCACTAATGGGCACCATTAGTACTGCTCATATTAAAAATTCTGGAGACCTACTAAATAGAATACAAAACATCAATATACAAAATAAAACAATGCATAGTTTGGACATAGTCTCTCTATACACCAATGCCCCAATTAAAAAATGTCTTACGTTACTTCTAAAACATCTAAACAAAATTAAAATTGTTCTACCTTTCTCCCCGAAAACATTAATAGAAATAATTAAACTTATCACAAACATTACCCACTTCCAATTTAATAACTATTTTTATAAACAAAAATTCGGACTCCCCATGGGAAACCCCCTCAGTGGGGTACTCGCTTGCTTATTCTTAGAATTCTTAGAAACTAGCTCTTTTAAATTTAGAATACCTGCAAACACAACTTTTTTTCGATACATTGACGATATCCTCATTTTTCTCCCCGCAAATACACACATAGAAGAATTAAAAAATAAACTCAACTCAGTCGAACCCTCCATAAAATTCACGTATGAATCCGAACATAACAACTCCCTACCCTTTCTTGATGTACTTATCATAAGATTTGAAAACGATCTTATGTTTAAAGTACATCGAAAAAGTACACACAAAAATGATTATATACACTATTATTCGCACCACAGTGATAAAATAAAAACAGGCATGATCATCGGTTTTTTCTTACGTGCCCTTAGAATCTGCAGCCCTCAATATCTCGAAAATGAAATCACACATATCACCGAATCACTAAAACTTTTACAATACCCAAATTACCTTATCTCTAAAACAAAGAAAAAAGCCATCAAAATATACTCGAACATAGACAAACAAAAACAGAACACACCAGATACACCAATACTAAATAGACATCTTCTTATACCTACCCACACTAACAACGACACAATTTGCAATACTCTTAATAATCTAGGCATACAAACAGTACAAACCACTTCCTTAACTATAAAGCGAACTTTAAACACTAGCAAGCATTCCGCTGAAATCTCCACATCCAAAGCCGGTATTTACTCCATCCCATGTAATGACTGCAAAAAATCATACATAGGTGAGACACAGCGAAATTTGGAAATCAGATTAAGCGAACATAAAAGGGACATAAGAAATGCCAATCCCTTAAATGCACTCTTTTCCCACTGTGTCGAAAATGGCCACTCTTTCGGCTTTAAAATCCATCCCAGATAGAGCAAAACGGAGACTTATTGAATCTGCTTTAATTTCAAACATTAGCACCATCAAACAAAGAAAAGGATTTTATAATGTAGCCCCAATCATAGGTAATATTATAATAAACGAACAAAACATTAACTTACATCCTGGTTTATGATGATATAAAAAAAAAATGCATATATGTATATAACCCGACCCCCCTCCACACACTTGATATAAATTCTCTTTTCATCATGAATTTTTTTTCTCTCCAGAACAGAAAGAGAACTAAAGTTCTCCTCTTTCGCATGTGATATGTTCGTCTTCCTGTACATCCTCGCCTAGAAATCCTGATGATGTCCCTTGAAATGGGGACGAAACGTTGATTTAATTTTGTTTTTACTCTTTTAGGTTTTTCCTTTTTATTCACACACACACACATATATATATATATATATATATATATATATATATATATACTTCATTTGCTCACATAAATTAATATACGAAAGTATAGATTTATGGGTAAACTTTTAGTATTTACTTAAAATGTGCTCAATACGTAGGTAGAGCTAGTTAGTAATTTATAACATATATATGGCGATAAAGCTACACTACATTCGGTATTAAATCCATTATAGGATTCGTCAGGCTTATGCGCGAATTCTGTGGTTGTTTCTTGCTTTTATATATGTTGAGGATTTTAGTTAGCCAATCAGCTTTCTAGTATCCACCGTGCCCCTTCCTATCAGCAAATGGACCTGCATTTCATGGAAAAAAGGATCTAGGTTAGTGGTTTAAGGCGGACGATTTTCCTCATTTCTGCTCTTCTTTATATATATAAATATACATATGTGTACACACATACACGCACACATACATACATATATATATATGTATATATGTATATATATATGTATATATATATATGTGTGGTCGTGTATATATATTCATGTTTATTTAATTTATTTATTTGTTTGTTTTCTATTATTTTGTTTAGTTTTAAAAGCTATTTTGTATCGCTATCCTAGAGTAAGTTTTATTTTTTGAACACAATTGTTGGCTATTTCTCGTCCACAGTTTAATAGATTTTGGGGGTCTTTAAAGTACAGGATAGCAAGTTTTTCATGGAGGCATAATTTACATGGTTCATCTAAATGTCTGCACGTGGTAGCTTGTCTTATTATTTTCCATTCGACTACCGGCGAATGTCCGCTTTCTTTGAGTTCCCAGTATTTATTCGCTAGTGTTGTTTTTATACGGTGTTTTTTTTTAATGTACTTTTGTGGTCATAGTATCTGATTTTGAAATCTAAGGAAGTCATGCCTACGTAATATTTCTTGTTTTTCGGGTTGTCTTTCGCAAATAGTGTTGCTTAATAAACTACGCTTTTTGTTAGACATTTATTTTGAACTGGGCAAAGTGTGCGGTGTCTACAGTTGCCTTTATCTTGTTCGTTATTATTATTTTTATTCATGGTATGGTTGTTCTTGTCCGGGGTTGGTTTATTATTATTATTATTATTATTATTATTATTATTATTATTATTATTATTATTATTATTATTATTATTTCTGCTAGTTTTGGTTTTATTTTTGTCCTGGTGTCTACATTTTATTGCTTATTTTGTTGTTTACATTGTTTTTATTCAGTATTTTGTTATTATGTGCTTTAATTATCATCTATAAATTTTCGCAACAACTATAAGATAAATGATAAAGTACAATGGATGGAAAACTGCAATAATAAGAATGTATTGTAGTAAAAAAAATACTAATTTATTTATATATACATTTTAACAGAAGGACTATGTAATTTCAAAATTGCAAAACTTGTATTTTGCCCTATGTTTTCCTTGGAAAATCAGCTCACTGTTTGCATTGATTACATTTTTGGATTAAGGAGACGTAATTATCCTAACTGCATCAGAGATGCAGAGGTTACAATATTTATATCCAGGGGTGTAAGATGGCGATTCACCTATTAGATTGTTATTAAGGGTAGGAGAGGAAGCCGGTGAGTGAATGGGGATGTTATTACTGGGCTGGATTCCAAAGTTATCATCATTGGAGTTGTTGTGTGAAGGGCTATCATTATTTATATTATTAGTACTGCTATTAATTAAGCTTATTAGAGGAGGGAGATGTTCTAGTTCATTGCCATTTGTTTGACCAAAGATTTGCTGTTGGGAAAGATTACTGGTGTGTCTTTCGAGGAATTTAGATGGTATCTCAGTTAAAGTGCATGTATGAATCAGATTTCTTTGGATACAGTTATTATTGAGGGGGCATTCTTCAATGTTTTTATAATTGCATATGGTTTTGTTGGCCAAGGGAAAATGAATTGCTTTGACATCTTTAATTTTCTTGTTATTCGAGGTTATGATTGGCTGTACTAAATTAGGCATTGTAGCGTATGATATCTTGATAGATTTTTGTTAAACAAAGTATTATACTATGCGGGTACCTATGCGGGTACCTAAAATAATGTTCACCAATATTGAAAATTCCTTAGGGATATTAGTTTTTTTTTTACATTTGAGCAGTAAGGGGGATTAAATCAAATAATGTTCTTTCTCCTCGTCCTTTTTCTAGTGGAAAATTGGTATATGTTAGTGTTTTTTGTAGTTAGTATGGTTAACGTTATTATTGGAATTATTTGAATCTTTATGTTTGTTTTTAGTTCTGGACATGTTGCGTGTAATTTCTGAGTGTAATCCGGTAGATTCTTGACTGTTATGGTTATATTTTATCTTTTCCGTATAACCCGAATTACTAAGGGCGGTATTAACCAACATGGAGTTTTTATCAAGGGCCTTTTTGTCAGCTGAAAATCTAAATATTCGTGTAGAGATCGAAGGTATTATGGATATAATTATTGAATTAAGGCGATTTTAAAATTATGCACATATAATAGTGTGAGGTTTCGCTTATGGTATGAACTGTATGTGTCAGAGTTAAGGTTGAGTGCTTTATATAAGAAGTTAGCTTTATATATATATATATATATATATATATATATATATATATATATATATATATATATATATATATAGTGTATCATAAAAATAAGTACATCCGAGGCCAAGGACAGAAAGAAGGTCTCTTAACCAGAAAATGTCTGCAGCAATGTACGTAAGATTTCTCAACCTGTTTCTGTTCATACTAAGAGGGTATTTTTAAAAGAGAATTAAAAAATGTTAAAAAGAAAAGAAATGAACGCAGTTCGATTATTAATGACGCTTAACTTTATTCATTATAAAATATAAATATTATCTATGTAAAATAATTTTTAAGCAATATACAATCTAATACTGATAAAAATGAACTATGAATTTAGGGAACAAACAATTAAAGAAACATATTAACCCAAACAATACTTGGCTTTCAGGACAAGATCACAGTGTAGTATTTTATCTGATGCAACACTTCACATTTCTGTTCTCGGCCTGTGAAGAAGACATCCTTTATGGCTGAGAAAATGTTTTATGTTTGTTCCTATCCAGTGTGACCCTTATTTAAGAACTGGATTTTCACCAGAAGATTATATATTGATACAATACAGAAATTATATTTTAAGTGTCGATTTTCTTTTATTTTATGCTCATTTCCCCCATGTTTTTCATCAAAATGTGTAACGCATTTTCATTAGTTACATGGTTAGGGATGCTATATCCGCCATAGTCTTCGTTTTCATACCAGGGCAGAATGCATGAATACAGAAATGAAGTTCACATAACTAAAGAAATAATTTACAACCATGTGAACATTAGTTAAAAACTAAGAAAAATTAGTAAACATTTACGATATTAAGTCAGAGTGGTGGTGAATTTGGGAGGGGACTTCTTCGTATTATTATTATTGTTGTTTTTGTTGGTATTTCACTCACTACGAGTTGTCTCACAGGCTATCATCAGTGATCGCTCACTGGCAGTAACAGGTTGTGCCCCCTGGAGATCGAGTGGCATAAAGTCTCCCAAGACATTTAGTGTTCTCCGCCTCTTGACAACGTGTACAGATGATTGCATGTTATCGCTACATCCGTTTGCAATTGATTTCTAGTTGGCATCAGCCATTTTTGTTCTTACGGTTTGGGTGATAAAATGCCCCTCCCCGCCCAATGTAGCAGATTTGAACTGCACAAATTCCAGTGGAGATCTGGTTAGTACTCTCACAGCTCGGTATTTCCATCCTCCCTGACCTTTCACAACTATTTGATGTGGCACCAGGTAATGTCATCTTCACCAGTTTATAATAATAATAATAATAATAATAATAATAATAATAATAATAATAATAATAATAACAACAATAACAATAGCAATAATAATAATAATAATAATAATAATAATAATAATAATAATAATAATAATAATTGTAATGGTACTTGTGCATTAAATTGTTAGGTGAAAGTGCGGAAAGTTAGAAAGCTCATTACCATGCTAAGAATGACTTTCGAAATAACAACTTTATAGTTTCAGAAGGCCGCGTATAACATTTATTCCTTCTTCACGGGGAACGTAGGCTCTGGGTAAATGGTGTTTTTATTTATTGATTACTTCGTGTAAGCGCATGCGCAAAGGTTTTCTTTAGTGTATTTAATCACGAAAAGACTTTTGTAGGTAATACTTTAGGCAGAAAAATGGGGCGGGGACATTATTTGAATATGTATAAAAAATAATTAAACAAAGATATGAACATTTTCAGTGGGGAAAATAATAAAAAAATAAAATGAAATGAAATAAAAACAAGGCCGAAATAAAAGTATGAATCAAATTTACCTCCTAAAAACGAAAGAAGTTTAAAAAACATAAAAGATACACGCATGATTTACAACAAAAATCTGAGATATATACGAAGAAAGTGAAAGAAAACACCTTCAAGGGGTTATTAAATAAAACATCGTTTACGCAGGTCCACTTTCCCCGTGAAGTACCCATATATTTCTAAGATACATCACAACAAAATACATCAAATAAACCTAATGCTCTCTTTATTTTAATTCGTTTTAGTTTAATAAAATACAACTGTTGTGATTAATGCTTCTAACTTTAACATATTTGAGGATACTCATTATAACGTTCTATTTATTATTAAAACAACGGACTGAAAAACATTCTCATAAAAAATTGTTTGGTTTGCAGTTTTAAAAAAATGAATTAAATGAAATATTGGATTTTCTTCGATAAACATGTAAGAAAATTAAAAACAAAACAGGTTCACTTACTGTAATACATTGTTGCATAAAAATTATTCCAATGTGCAATTATTGCAGTATATAATTATCTAAAGAGAGACGTTCTCTCTCTTTAGAAAAAAACACATGCACGTTTGCATTACCTTCATAAAATTACATCTTTTTATGGCTATTAGCTTGGTCAGGTGGTTGAACTCAAGAAACTTCAGGCACCATATACCTACATGTTGTTTGGTAATGACGTCACGCTGTCATGTTCATCGGCCTTTCTTCTCGGTAGCGTCGGTACACCCTTCAAACTTTCTCAAATATTAAAGTATATCTCTTCATGGGACAGCACTGAAAACATAACTTGTTGAAAAAATGAAAAGTAGTCTATAAGCAGCATATATATATATATATATATATATATATATATATATATATATATATATATATATATATATATAGCGTAGTTCATTTATTTTCCTCTCGAAATAACTCAAGATCTCGCCATAAAATCGAATATTTTAAATATATTAAGTTATATATATATATATATATATATATATATATGTGTGTGTGTGTGTGTGTATATTATATATATTATATATATATATATTATATACATACATATATATGTATATATATATTATATATATATATATATATATATACAGGGTGGGGAAGCAAAATTTACAGTGAACTTTAAGTTGTCTTTTCTCATAACGAATTGCGCCACTTGTTTTAAAAACTTAGATATGCTAATGTCATAACAATATTTACCATTATTTTCCATATCTTTTCAAAAAATGTTTACCCATATGAGTAACCAGTAGTTCAATGAATGCACACGTCTCACAGAAGAAGATATCAGGAATAGTGGACTGTCCAAAAAATCAGTGTACAATGTAACGAAGCAAATGACCATGAGCAAAACTATTACTAGAAAGACGGGAAGTGGAGGAAGCAACACAAAATGATTTATCAGAACCCTCGAATCTTAGATTCCTAAAGATCCAACGAAATCCTTGCGAAACATTGCAAATGAACTTAATGTTGAGAGCACGAATGTTAAAATGCTTTCAAATAGGACTTGCACTTAAGCTCTTATACAAGAACCCCTAAACAATTGTTGATAAAATCTCTAAAAGAAAAACGACACTATCTATTTTGTTCTGAACCGTAGAAATGACAGATACATCGCGACATAAACCACTGATGTCAAAGGGATATCTAAGACAAAACATCCTGCTATGGGTTATGGCTTTTTGTGTTGTAGCTTCTGATGGAAAGAATATGCCCATAAAATTCTACAAACCTGATGAGAAAATCAATTTTAAAACTTTGAGATATTAGGTATTGCCATGGCTCAAAACAAACTATCCAAATGGAAATTATATATGGACCCAGGATATTGATCCGGCTCACACAGCTAGAAAACGATAACATTACTGCGAATCAAATTTCAGTAATTTTAGGAGTTATATTTATGGCCACCTTCTCGCACAGACCTTAACCCACTGGATTATTCTACTTTGAGCGTTTTGGAATATGTTACCAGTAGAACACCGCAGAGCAATTTTTTCAGGGATACTATAACGCATGAATTGAAGAAGTTGTCTCCAGAGTATTTGAAGAAGACATGTGTAAGTTTCAGGAAACGTGGGACAGCAGTTATTAGGAATGAATGGAGCCACGTTAAATAAAAACATTTTCTATTATGCCTTTTTGTGTGGCAAATAAATTGTCCTAAACACCTAACAACGTGATTAGTCATACGTTGTTGTTAAAGTCTGGTCATAAAATTATATAAATTTGGTTGCTCACCCTGGATATATATATATATATATATATATATATATATATATATATATATATATATGGGTGTGTGTGTTAAATTTTCTTCCATTGAAGATTGGAACGCTGAGTATGGGGCAGCCAAAATAGCTGCCAACATTGTCCGGCTTTTTATTGAAACCTACTGAGAGCTCTTTTTAGCATCCTCATTGTTCCCTTAAGTGCAGTGTTGTGGCTCTTTTTACACTTGCTTCACCAGGAATATAAGTTATGTTCTCAGTTTCCTCTTCATAAGCCCTGTGGCACCTGTGTATGTATGTGTGCACGCGAAGAACAATATACAAATATTTTTCATCTATATCAAAGTTTTGTGTTTCTTTCATGGCTTGTCGGGGCTGATTAAATTGCAAAAAAAAAAAAAAAAAAAAAAAAAAAACACAATACCCGTAGAATATTTGAAAATATACTAGTGAAACAACGGCTCCTCTTCTCTTTCTGAATAAAAACTCATTAGAATTAAAAAATAACTGTTATTAATTAAATATGGAGGTGCAATTTGAATAAAGTTGCTGCATCATTGTTTTGCTGTTTGTTGACTCATTATATAAAATATTTTTATAGGTAATAATTTTATAACATAATTGAGTAAAAATGTGTCTAAATTTATATGCGGTTCTTTTAATGCGAGTTTTATTTTTAAGGCAATAAATTATTTATATCTCCGCGCTGTTAGTTTTATTTGAGTATGAAATAACTTCTACTTCAAGACGTCTTTGCTTACATATATTTAAACAAATTAAACTGTGTTTGTAGTTTGAAGTTAATAGACTGATAATGTTGCAAGGAATGAGAAGATAATAAAATCAGGCAATTGCTATTGAAAAAGAAATAATTATTGGGTTCATTGTCATATATATTAACGTAATTATAGCATAACATAGTATATAGACATCCAATGAATACGTGTTTTTTAGAAACGCTTTGTTTTAATGTTTGCCTAAGAATTGTGATGTTTGTAGTATTGGAATTCTTTATTTGTTTCGTGGGTTGTTAATTAGTATATCAATTCCGTGAGTGTAAGAAACTGCATTTTCATGTGATAATTTTCTAGTATATATGGTATTTGTTCATTTATTCTGGAAAATATTTGCGTTCCTTTAACCTTTGCATTTAATATAAAATGTGTGTGGCATTTTAATGCTTACAAATTATTTTGTACGGTATTTGTATTGTTCGTCCAAATATTCTAGAATAGAAAGTCTGAATTCCTCTAGGAAAAAAAAACGATTATTATGTTTTGTTTTTATCATTGTTTGAGTCAAAAATGTATGTAATCAAATTTGTGTGTAGATTTACAGTGAAATTTGAAGAAGATTTTATGGCTGGGTTTTATACTAAGTACGTATAGCGGTTTTGAAAGAGTTTTTTGTCAAATATTTGGTATATTAATGTTTTCAGGAGGAAATATTAAAATGTCGACAATATGTCTTAAATAGTCTATGTTTGGAGGATTTCCTAACTTGGATATGCCAGAGTTTAGGATTATTGAAATCAAACATTTGTTATATAAGTTGGGTTTTATTTCAATAGAAAATGCAAAAGTGATGGAGCATGGTTTAATTGTGCTCGCAACAGAGTGATTAATTTCGAACGTGCTTCTATTATATCAAAGAATCTGATGATGAGTATATATGCCATACATTTGGGCTTTTACTGTGATAATGGTTTGCATTTTAATTTAACATAAAAATCTAAGTATCAAGGTGAAATCTTGCATTAAACAAACACCTCTATTTCAAACGCGTCTCTGTCATATCAAAGTGTTCGTTTTATATGTTGAGCGTTTTCCCCTTGTGTGCTAATTATACTTCGAAAATGCACTTGTGATATTAAGTTGCTTAAGGTGTTTACTTTGCTCAAAATCGCCATCTTCAACATTCATCGAATTATTTCGATTATCGATATTTATAAAAAGATACTCCCCCAAAAAACTTAAGAACACTGTCAGGAATATAAAGTATTATCGTGTAAAATTTCATTAACATCAACCTAGCCGTTTCCGAGACAATCGAAAACGAGCCCACACTCACAAATACACACAATTTTCCCGTTACATAAAAGTAAAAATCTATCTAGAATTTATTTTAATGATTTAAAAGTAAAAATAACGTTCACTAATTGTAATCTTATTAATTAGAAATACATATTTTGGTATTCATACACTTATTGATCGGTTCTTAAATAATAACGTTATTATTTAAAAAAAAGTCATTCTTAATATGGGGAAGGGAGGGTGTTTTGTACCTATTCTGTACTTTAACCTTACAATTGATTAAAAAAAACATATCATAAAACTTTAATTAAGCTTGGAAATATGATTAAAAAATAGCGCGGATCAGTAAATGCATTAGCACCCACAGCAAACACACATAAATTCTAATAAGTGATAAAAAATAAATCACACTGTATCAGAAATTAAGTTGTAAAACTATATTTTCCAGCAATATTATTTATACCTATGGTTTTAATTTATATAATAGATTAGGTTGACGTGTACGTATACATAAATGACTTAAAAGCAAGGAAGAGACTGTTAAACGTGATTATATTTAAATACATTTACTATATAATTCCTACTCGAGATTTTTCTGTCATAATTTAATATAATGTGTGTTTGGGGGTAATATTTTTCAAAATGTTAATTTCCTTTGGAAAATATTATCTCTCGAGCTTCGCCGGCACTTTTAACATCCTTAAAAAGTTTGCATTTATATTAGAACTGCGAGGTATACTAATTGTCTAATGCGTTTAAACGAAAACATCGAAGGTAAAGCAAATCCAATTATAAAGTCGTGTTTTTCTTTTTGTTAGGTATTATTATTGTTTTGTCTGTATTCATTATTCCTGTAAGGAAAATTAATAAATAATTGATAATATTGCATCCAAGAAAGGACTAGATGATTCTTCCTTATTTGTTGGTTCAATTCGTGATATGATTATATACAGAGAAGCTGAGAGCGTGGACATAAAGAACATTTAGAAAAAAATCAGGAATCATTTATTCATAGAAATCCGCTTAGTTAACTTTATATATCTCCCGGTCGAATTGAAATAATATCAAGTGTATTGACTTTAATATATACGCTTAATAAAGCACGATTCTATACAATAATAGACATAAAACTACTGTATCCTACATAGGTATTAAACGACATATCATAAACAAATTTATAGATTATACCTTCGAATATAGTATATATATATATATATATATATATATATATATATATATATATGTACATATCTCCTTCTATAATGCTAGAAAATTATTCACAAAGGAGAGTATCCTATATCTTTACACAGCTATAAATCGCCATCGCCTAGGCTGGTGCATCTAAACGTAGTCTCTTACTTTTTACACAGTGACCTAAATTTCCTAGAAGAAGCTCCAGCCTTCGTCTCGTCACTCAAATGTTGCATTTCTATACAGGTTTACTAGCATATTTGTGGAATGGATCTGATGAAATCATAAGACAAACGTACATAACATCGATCAATTCTGCAAGCAGCAACATTCCACCCTTTCTCTGTTCAGAACTCTCGATGTCAGAACTCTATTGAAATAGCAATTCGCGGCAAGTTAAAGCTTTGGAATGCCATCGATGTTGCCTGCTTTCTCGATTAACTAACATGCAGAAATGTAAATGTAACGTTCGCAGACGCTTTGCTACCTAGCTTCCCACCCCACTCTTTCCCTCCCCCTATATATACATATATATTTTAATTATTATTTGAAGTTAAACAGTTACATATGGTGGAACAAAATATAAAAAGCTCATAAAAAGTTGCGAGCTCTATTATGATATATGTATATTTTTTCTTGCATGCAGATCTCTATTTTCCTTCCCCCCTTTTCAATTTCTTTCTAATCTTCCCCATTTTTTTTTTTTTGGCGTCGAGAGGTTCCGAGTGGCCTGAGGAAGTCTCTTTGACTGAAACAGATGGCCATTTGTAGCGACCATATATAATTGTTTACCTTCGAATATTAATAAAAAAAAAATAGTTTGCTCTTTTTATTGAGCACGATGTAACAACCTCGTTGTCTTCATTAGTCCCGAGTTTCAAACACCTAAAAACTTAATATATATATATATATATATATATATATATATATATATATATATATATATATATATATATATTCAGTTTGGAGGTGTTTGAAAGTATATATATATATATATATATATATATATATATATATATATATATATATATATATATATTCAGTTTGGAGGTGTTTGAAAGTCGGGACGAATGAAGAAAACGAGGTTGTTACATCGTGCTCAATAAAAAGAGCAAACTATTTTTTTAATGCTTACAAATGATCTTGAGGTAGTTCCCTGTCTAGCCGCACTGATGAGCTGTGAAACAGCGAAACAGTACTGTATGTGGATGACTATATATATATGTATATATATGTATATATGTATATATATGTATGTATATACATATATGTGTGTGTGTATGTTCTTTTTGTTGTTGTTGGGACGATTAATCGGAATCGGGAACCGGAAAAATCGTAAAGTATGGGGGTGTCGGTATCGCAATCGGAGAATATGTGTGCCTTCTTTCCGATGACAAATTGATTTATTTTTTTAAATTTTTTTATCTTGTTTAAAACAAAGTCTTCACTGCTGTACGTAATAATAGAGTAATAAATGTTGATTTATTTTAAACTTCTAGTGAAACTAAAATTCATAGATCACCCACTCACAAGTGTTTATTTTTATTTTTCTGGAAATATATGCACATATAGGAGGTGTGTTTTACGGTAATCCTTGCCCAATAACAAGGTTATAGTAAAATATTAAAAGTTTTATTAAAAAAAAAAAAAAACAGAATCCGACTCGGTAAATTTATCGTAATCGAGAGTTTAGGACGGAGTCGGTTATTGTATTGGAATCATCCCATCATTTATTAATATTGTGAGCTGCGATGTTTTGTGGCTGTGGAAATAATTATATATTCTCTCAGATTATTAACGTCCTGTAAATGAATGCTTGCTAGGTAGTCTTGCCGTTATGGCAGTCTTAGCGAGAATAGAAATGCTCACTTGTGAGACATCGGCTTGGACTATAGCTGGTCGTGATGATCACAACCCTTGTTTGAGACGAAGTAGATGAACGGCACTGTCGCATTTTTGCCGCAGTTTGGTTTATCCGCTTACGTCAATAGATTACATTTTGTGTGTGTCACTTTGTGCAGTTGCACGCCTCGCATGCAAGAGGTTCGGGTTTCGAGTTCGTTATGTGTCCAATTACTATGCCCTAATTAGATTTGTTGCATATCATTGTTTTTGTAAGCTGCGACGTTGTCGGTCTCTGGAAATAATTATATATTAATAAATGCATCCAAAATTTGAATCGAACTTTATAAAACAATCTACAATTTTTCCCAGACTATTTGAGAGATATTTGTGCATAAACGTTTATCGCGAAGTGGTTTGAGATAAAACAATTTCTAGACTGAAACAAAATAAGTAGGCGCCCCCATTAAGAGGGGGGGCCTAAAATTATACAAGATGTCTTCGTAAACATTTAAGTGTTGTCTGATATTTAATCATAGGTTGTGGTCGTTCAATTTTACCACGGCCGTTGTGAATCAAACTATAATAAGTATTTTAGACACAACAAACTTATTGTGAAAAACACGTGGAAATCGCAAGTATAGATTTAAAGAACAAGGCCACATAACATTTTGGTCCGAGTTTTAATTAATATGGAACATAGTTTTATTTTATGATTTAACCGGGGCATTAGTTTAAGAAGAGTTACTACTAGTCGTTCTAATCTTTTGCAATTAAAATTGTGTATGTATATAAATATATGTATATATGAATATGTGTATATATATATATATATATATATATATATTAATGTATATATATATATATATTAATATATATATATATATTAATGTATATATATATATTAATATATATATATAAATATATGTATATATATATATGTATATATATATATATATATATATATATATATATATATATATATATATATATATATATGAATATAGAATATAAGACCTCGAGCTATACATAAACCACGTACATATATCGACGCTACGTCTACTTTTATATAAAAAAAAAAAATATCAAATCACACCTCTTCCGTTAACATTTTCTAACAACTTTAATTTAAAAAAATCTTCTCAATTAAATGGGCTATCCTAAAAGAGATTAAGTATTATACTCTAGGTTCTATGTAATGTCACCTCTGGACAGGCAAAGCTATAATAATAATTACTTTCCCTCAAAGTAGCAATATAATAAACTCTAAAAACCAACTGATCCCCTAATGAAACATATGACCAAATTTAAATATGGCAAATTTGAACTTGCATAGCTATTAAATTTATCCTTCAATTGTATAATCCTATATTAGTATAGATCATTTCTGCATACTTTCTTAGCATTTTGTAACTTCATCATTTTAATTGTAATTTATTATTTCTTTTATGTTTGACCTGCTTTACCTCTACAGTCTCCGTTTGAAAGTATCCATGCGCGCATGCTATTATATTGAAGTAAACTTAATTCTGTTTTTTGTAAAATATTTTCCTTATATTTTAAGTTGAGAATGTTGGTTTGCAAAAAATGGGTATATTAAATGATATTTATCTCAATAAGCATTCCAAACAGTTAAATATATCCATCTACCTATTGATTTATATTTTGTGTGTATGTATGTGCGATTACATACCCACTGAATTTTTGCACAATTCTTAGTTTTTGCCTTATTGAGGAACCTGTGGATACCGGCCAAATTCTTCCCCATACATGTTGTTTTATCTACTTTAATTTTTTATTTATTCATCTATTAAATATATATATATATATATATATATATATTCATTTATCCCAACTCTAAATACGCTTCCTAAATTATTAAACTCATAGCCCTTTTTTAAGAAACAATCTGTAATTTATGACTACTTAAAACCCAATTCATTTGCTTCATTTAAGTGACTGCTACTGATTTTTTTTTTATTTTAAAGCCATTCTTGTGTATTACAGTTGACCTCTTTTACTGTCTTAATTGTTGCACCACTTCATAATTGTTTGTCTGTCTCATCGTGACATTGTCTTTTGTATTCTATAAAAACTCAATCACCGTTAATATTCTCTGTGTCTTTATTGGCTTCTTAAAAAATAGGCCTCGACTGAAGTGTCGTAAGATATCCCCATTTCTTCATGCTAGGCCCAATTTATCTTTCTTTTAATTATAATATTTTGAACTTAGTATTTTTCCTTGAACCCATTTTCCAATAACGCGATGCTTTTTGATTTTTACTTGTAAATACGGAACATTTGCCACCATTTCTAGGATTTTACAGTTATTGGATATTCTTTTTTTTACCAGACGATCCATTCACGTGAAATAATTTTTCTTTGTTCCCTATTCCCTTTGCTCGACTGCTTTTACCGAGTAATACTTTGCAAGCAACATCAAATCCCGCATTTTTCTAATTACTACCTTCTGATTAGAAGTAAGGTATTTTTTTCAAAACTTAGCTTAAAAATACGTATTGGTGAAACTATCTCTTGCAGATTTTTACCAACTATTTTCGCCCTTGTATCGGGTGAATTGTGCTGATATTGAGTTGTACTTGGGCATGACTTAGGTTCAGAATTTTAGTAAGCTGGACCGAACATAGGCAAGCTATCGAAGCAGTTAGGCTAGATTAGATAAGTTATTTTTCTTATTAATTTTGCTAAATGATGAATGACATTATATGACCCTCCTTTTATCCCCCTCCTTTTTTTCAATATTATCCACTCCCTTCCGTCAGTAGGTGCCAGATTTTCTGGTTCTAATGATGTAGGCCCATTTTCGAAGTTTTGAAAAAAGGTTGATATTTGGAGACCTGCATAATCATTCGTCTGGCACACTGCATATCTTTCATATTTCCAAGTTTAGGGGTTCTTAAAGTAGCACATATGTTTTACATTGTATATATTATCCATCTGTTTTGATGTCAATAATTGTTTTACTTCCAACTCTCTAAATTATGTATGTATGTATGTATGTATGTATGTATATATATATATATATATATATATATATATATATGTATGTATGGGCGCGCGTGCGTGTGTGTGTGTGTGACAGGTTATGTTATACACACATGTATATGTATCATGTAACCCAGTACTACCTGTCTCATGGTCGGGTCACCGACGACTAAATTGGTTCCCCCACAAGACGTCTTTGGTCAAGAGGGTGGCTAGTCTCCCTGAATGATTAAAAACAAAAATCTTCCAAAGAGCGAATTAAGTCTTTCTCTGGGTCAATGGCCAACTAGCACTGTGTGTGTTTGAGTGTATGTGTGTGTTGGGGTGGAGAGGGGTCCCCTTAGCCGTGATGAAAACAGCCTTTATAGGAGAAGCAAATCTCTGATTTAAAAAAAAAAACATAAAGCGGGAGCCCAGTGCTTAATGGTAAGCTGGTCTGCAGTTTCACTTGTTGCTGGCTATCTTGTTCTTGCTTGTTGCTGGATCTCAACATTTTGAACCGAGAGAGAGAGACTTAGCTGTCGTACAAAGCTAAGACTCTGTAACATCATCTGTGTATAGATACTCCCTCAGGCATTTGTCTATAGAAATTGTACTGTGCCAATGGAAAAGTTGTGACGTGGAAGGCTTGAAATGTTGGAATCATATAATAATTGATCTCAATAACGGTCTCAGTGGCATGTCTGCTTGAGCGTGTGGATTCACCGGTAAGACTAAAAAAGTCAGTTTTGGGCTCATAGATGTAAGTGTGTGAGGGAGTGGTACTCGTCTGACAAGGCGTTGCAATCAATCAATATATATATATATATATATAAATTGGATTTATGTTATTTTAAGTAGAGGATTCATTAGGCGATTGCAATATTTTATTGAAAGTCTGGTTAGGTTAACTAATGTAAAAATACGTAATGTTTACCCCTTTTCTTAATTTGTGTTTCTTGTGCTACATTTTACATTTACTTATGCATTGTAAATATTGATGAAGAAATATTATCACTGTTGTTGGTGATTCTTCGTCGTTTGACCGAAACATACGGATATCAAACGACCGTCGAGGCAGGAAGGAAATAGATTGTCGTTTTTTTATGTAAGACAACGTTGCAAACTGAAAAAGAAGAAGAACGTATTTTGCACGAACATTTAACGGTAATCGGCAATTCAATGTGTATTTTGTGACTATAATACCAACGACACTAATTGGATTGGCTTCTTTTAACTACACAGAAACAGCTGGTAGAATCACCTATAACTTTACATTCCATTCTTTGGTAATGGCGGTTACGTTCTCGACCCATCGCTAAGTGTGGCAGGACCTGCAAGCTTCACTTCTGAACTTATTTCTTACTACAATTCCTAAGGTTTCTGCAACAAATGCCAATAGCCCACTCTGGAATGCTTATCGCGCTGTGATATTGAGAGATATTACTCTAAACTCCCCACAAAAATTTGAAGAGGCATTGCTCAATACGACAAGGTACTACAACAAAGCCGAATGTGATGCCCTCAGAGATCACATCCAAAATGCCCCATGAGGAATTATCTTTTCACTTTCTGTGTACGAGTGAACAAATGACACAACTGAGTGGTTCAAAGCGGCAATTGAGACACAATTTCCTACACGGAAATTCAATATCAACCCCCACCCACTCCTCCTAATGCCTTTCATTCTTTTTGCGCGGCTGCAATTCTCGAAAGCAGCATTTATACCGCAGATATATCCGACATAAGTACATGAAACACAGAAAAAAGTTTATAGAAGCAATAAAGTAAGAAAGAAATAGAGAAAGCTTAAGTGGTATATCCCGAAACCACCAGAAAACCTATTGAATCGCAATAATAGGAACTCGTGATTTCTGGTAAATCTACAACAGTGTGGTGAATACATCGATTTACATACAACTTTACTTTGAACCCAGCAAACCGACCACCCGTCCTCCCAGATTTTCCTTTGCGGACAGAAACCATACTAAATGCTCTAAAATCACCACTTTCCAAGTAATTATATCATAAAAACCAAAAGCACGTGGCCCCGCTCTCATCCCGGCTGGATGATTAAACATATCCCGCTGAGTTTGCTCGAGTTCTCGCTAAACACTTCTACAGATGCGTTTTACTAGCCTTGCTTTTCTGACTGCTGGGAAACTGTTTTTAGAACACATTTAGAAGTATTTTTGCCAAAGGAATCTTATTAGCCTCGCATTTTTTCTCCAAAATATTTGAGGCACTAATTAATCAAACTTTAATTACAGTTAATTAATTCTATCTGAATAACAATATGGATATCTGCAAACATGTTCTACTGCTGATATCCTAACTGTGATCTCTGAACATAAATCCTATGAACGATAAGGGAGGGGAGGGCAGAGCAATGAAGCTAGATATATCTAAGGCTTTTGACAGGGCATGGTACGATGATCCTCTTATGAAAATCAGATTGTATAGTATTACTGAACAAATACTTAATATGATAAAATGAGTTTAAATGAATGACAAATTTCGGTTGTCTTTTATGGTTTATGGTTTTAAACAGTATGATATTAACGCCGGAATAGCTCACGGCTCTATTTTCGGACATTTATTATTCCTAATATCCATAAATGGCTCCCCTGAGAAAATGGTCTCTGAGATAGGTATTACTGCGGACAACACAACGCTGTATAACATACATAAGGGAAAACGAATAAATACATATCCATGGCAATGGCGGAAAACCATGATGCAGACCTCCAGCCTGTAGTAGTATAAAGACAAAAATGAATGAAAACATCCAATGCTGCGAAGACTAATCTTGTTTCCTTTATTAATTAAAAGACACGTTCTCATCCACCAATAGCTATGGCTAATGATATATAACCTGGAATACACACATATTTACCTAAGGTTCACAGGGAAAATAAGTTGGTAATGATTTATGGAGGTCATTGCTTCGGCTGCCCCGAGGAAGCTGAACTCTCTCTAACGTACTAGAAACCTACTTACGCCTGAAAGTGTCCTTGCTCCAAGGCAACTATTCTCGCATGTATGAAGTATTGTTGTAACACTTGGGTTGGTGAATCCGCTACAAGTATCTCACTTGTGGACAAACTGATAGGTCCCGATATGTATAATAGGTTTAAACGTCTGTCTCATCAACGAATCTGCCCTCTGTTTGCCTGTTTTTCAAGTATTTTTTTTTATTGTGGATGCTCCGACAGACTACAAGCTCTTGTACTCCTGGACATGAATCCTCTCGACGAACCTTACACACAACAGAAGCTCATATCTAAGAGTAGAGATCCCCAGATAACAGAAACCCTTCTACTAAATGGTTCTTTTTTTTTCAGAACTGCAAGTCTTTAGAAATCCCTTCTGTGTTCCTACTTCCACAACTCTTCAGACATGCATAAGTTCAAACAGTCATGTTGCTGCTCACCTTCATAGATATTATTCGTGCACTTCATGTTTAAGACAGCTGCCCCTCACATACAAGCTGATCTGTTCCATTGTTTGTGGTAAAAATGCAATGAAAAATTCGCAAAACCATTTTATCAATACGCAATGTAATTGCGGATATAAAAACAATAAGGAAAATGTATATATATATTTACTGTTATATAGAAGGAATATTGTAAATGTATATATATATTTACTGTTATATAGAAGGAATATTGTATCTGTTTGTCTGTGAGTTCGTTCCTTATGGACTCGGAGACGGCTCGATAGCTTTTTATGAAGATGCAGACGAAAGGGTCTATGAGCCTTAAAGTGTTTTCGATAAGTTGCCTGTCGAGACCTAATCGATTATCTCGATAATCGATCATTCAAATAATCCGATGAAAAAAGTAAACAGCTGATCTTTACCAAAGTTAACATCTCACATAGCCTAACATCACAAGCGAAATTGAGAAGTTATCACCACACAAGCTGATTAACACAACGGATAAATTCAGCAGTAGGTCTTCTGATATGATAGGGGTGCGTTCGGAATGAATGTTACTCTTTAGAGCAGAATTGCAAAATGATACTTGACTATTTTTATTTTAAACTAAAGTAAAGATATTATGATTGGCCACCCATTAATCCATTAGTGCCAGGCATATTAGTTACTTTGATATAAACAAGAGCGTTCGACATTTATGTTCCCTTTAGACCAGAATTCAAACATAATAGCAGACGTTTGTATTTTAAACTTAACGCAAAACATTATATCTTGGATTAACTATATAAAACCTACAACAGCTTCTTTTACAATTAAATGTATACTACAATATGTTGTGAGCTTAATAATTGTAATTGCGTGTGGAGCTTTCGTCAAGCGCATGTTCATGAGTCTCCAACCAATACATGCGACTTTAAAATGGGTTATTTTATTGATTTCGATGACAATCAAAATATGGGAGCGAAAATGCCATCCACACTCATTCAATTCATGGCAAACTTGAGCTATTTCTGTAATGATATCTTTCTGTAATATTAACACACTCTGTCAAAGACATTGAAAAATATTTTTTATTGAAAATGCAACATTTTTACAATGTTTACTAATGATTAATTTGTAAACAAATAGTCTTTGTTACCAAACTCCAACCCCTATAAAAATTGAATGAAAACATAAGGAGCCAAAGAAGACAGTTATATCGCAATCCAAAAATGTTCAAATCTGTCGTGAATAAAGATTAGGAAATGGCACAAATACTAAAAGATGATATTAGGCAACATAAAAATGACATAATTTTTTATCAACAAAGATGGTTTAAATTGTGCATGATTTTATTTTTAATTTCCCAATGTCTTAGTCAGATTGTGTAAAAATTACAGACAGATCCCTCCAAAAGAAAATACTCTATTTGGCTTCAAAACGGGCCAGTCCTACTTTGGGCAGCGCGAATATATTTATATATATATATATATATATATATATATATATATATATATGTATATGCATATATATATATATATATGTATATGCATATATATACATACATTCATACATACATACATATATATATGTATATGCATATATATATACACATCCATCCATCCATCCATACATATATATGTATATGCATATATATACACATCCATCCATCCATACATACATACATATATATGTATATGAATATATATATACATACATTCATACACACATATATATATGCATATATATATACATACATTCATACATACATACATATATATATATAAATATATACATACATATATATATATAAATATAAACATACACATACATACACACACGCACCCATAATTGGAGGCTGATTGAAAATTGGTGGCGAGAATATTGCTAGTTTCTAGTTAAAGTACAATATCCCAGGAATGTTATTTAATTATTTCATGGTAGTATACTTAATATTTTTATCGATGCGCGGATTTAATACAATAAGTCTGCAGGTTTTGTATATTTACTTGTATGTTTTGCTTAAAATATTATATTCATCGATTTTAGATAGCATCACACCTTATCTACTTTTACGAAATATTTTTAATCTTGAATGTGTTTATTACAAAATATTCAATGGAACCTGAATATCATTAATATCAGTCTGATGTTTTATGGTATATTCTTTCAGCGGAAAATACCGGATGAATTCAGTATTATAACATAAGTATTAATGTACATTCGAAAATACAGTATTACGCTTCATATTCTAATTTCGATGGAATAACGTTCTATTAACAAGATATGACTATTCATGTATATAGAAAAAGAATAAGCGTTTCATCTATTCATTAATTGTTGATGTGCTTTCAAGTTTTTATTATTTTAAACATGCTTGAACTGTATTGTAATTGATCATTCATTTTGAATGCAATATTCCGACAACTGCTCAGATCTTATACCGATGGTTTTATAAGCTGCATATATAGATGGGTGTTCGTTTTTATAAATACCACCTCCATATTAAAGCCTATAATTTCTAAATTAGAATATCGTAGTAATATATAATAGACGTTTATTAACATGCACAATGGGTACGAAAAAGCTTACAAACTAAGATTAGCATACTATCTTCAAGTTTATAGACTCACTATATATCATAAAGCAAAATAACGATTTTATGGTGATTATTTTACAAATATATATCTTAGATCTAACAAGGTTTTTCACGTTTACAATAATTTATTTATTAAAGTAAGATGTGAGAATGAAATATTATTTTTCAAGTAAATTGCTCTTAGTTCTGAAGTGAGCAATCATACCTTATTGCTCATTTTACGTGTGGATTTATTCTAGCTATAATTTTAATAATATAAACAATAATACTTAGATTATTCTGAAAATAGTAATGCTACTACTAGTCCTACTCATGATACAATATGTATAATCGACGGCATTTGGAGTGAATGAAATTAAAAGCTATTTGTTTTTCTTAATCATGTCGATCATAAAGGACAAAACGACCATAAATATACAATGAAATTGCCCATTAACATATTCTAAATAACCCTTCTATTGACTCACTATATCAATAAGATGAAACGGTGAAGTCATTTTCTTTCTGACTTTCGCTCTTCATCTCTTTCACTTTCTTTCCTAAGTTAATGAACGCATAGATTATAATGCAGACGGAATCCGTTAAATCCACATACAGAGGCAAAAGTCAAGCGTGGTTGAGAAGACAGACAGACCAACTGAGATACATGCAAATGTGTGTAATGAGAAGATGAAGTATTGAAGGTTATTTCGCATTTCAAAACTCGTAATGGAACAATTGCCGTGATATCTTACGCGTCGCCTTAATCGTCTATTATACGTCATATATTATATATATAACTTATCAATCAATCAATATTTTTTATCGTTACGCATAAAATGACATAACCTTGGATCACGATATAGGAACTTGGGCATGGTCTAGAAACAAATTATACAGAAGCACACAAAAATGAAATCCGGGACACATATAGAGAGTTATTTTGATTTGACATTTGTGTAACTTATTCATGTGTATGGAAGAAGAATAAGCGTTTCATCTATTTACTATTTTGATTCATAGCAGAATTAATTCAAGGGCATAACTTTTTATTTGATATCTAACGATATGAAGGAAAGTAGATATCTTTTTTTTAATGTATTATCGACTCTATTGGAACGTAATTAACTTGCCATTTGGAAACACTTATATTATTTTATATCTTGCAACATCTTATATTTAACCACTAGATGCTGATATATAACAGCATAGAAAAGCACATTGTTAAATTGCCAGTAAATGAATAAATGTTGTTCATCTGTATTTGCTTATGTTGTATACTCTGTCTCGCTCTAAGAGAATATAATCTCTGAATATAAAATAACTATAAATTAACAAAACTAATATTATTTTTCTCGAACTATACTTATAAGGTGAATTAAATATTTTCTCTATTGTAATGGATCGTCTGCATGGTATCGTCAAAAACAAACACACAAAAACAATACTCCAAGTAATTTTGATTACCTTCGAATTCCAGCCCATGGATATTACAAAATCTATTTGTAAATCCTTAATACGACTTTAACTAAAAAGTGTAAGTTTTCTTCTTGTATATTTATTTCGTTTCAGAATTTTACGCGTAATAAATCAATAATAAAACAAGTGTAATTTCATATCTTACAAAATACAATCGTAATTATTCTATTTTAAATTTTTCTAATACTATGTAGATTTTACCAGCTCACCTGTATGTATAAATAATGTACGTATGTACGTGCGTATGTATGTGTGTATGTATGTATGTTTGTATGTCTGCCTAAAACATTCGAGAAGGGGACTATTTTCATGACATCTGTATCTTAATTTAAACCTTCGCCACTTCAGGTTTAGCGATGGACGCAACGGCAAAGACGCCACGTTTGTATGTTTCACGTTCGTTTCCTCCTTTGCGGTACGGGTTCGAGACTGCCTACCTACTACCACTTTTTTTTGCTCAACTTGCACCTCAAAACACCGAGCAACGCAGGGTACCAAGCCTAGTCTAATATAAGAAAGGCAAAATGGGCGCGCACGTTTGTGCGTGATCAGGAAAGGTTTTTTCGTTTGGCTTCTCGCGTCGTTTAGATTCCTGTGGAAGTTTTCTTATACGTCCTCGATGATAATATCTCTGATTTGTAAACGGACATTATCTTTATCTTTATTTTGATCGAGTTTCCAAAAGTACCCTCGTTTCGAGTGTTTCTTTATCTTTTTCGTTTAAATAAAGCGAATCTAATCGAACTCAATCGAAACCCTTGGCATTTTGGCCGAGTAGTATCCTTTCTTTAATTGTTCCTTGGTCATTGTAAGAAAACCCCTTCATATTTAGACAATTACTCTTTATTTGCTAACCCGGTAGGCTGTTTTCCCTGACATTAAAATGACATTCGTGGGAGGCTTAGAAACAACTCCATTTGTGTAAATCATCTTTTTATTGACTACGAAAAATATGAACGATTAACATTTCCAGTTGCTTCATGGATTAGGGGTAATACATCAGGTTTTCTTTCAATTTGTCCCCTCTTCGCGTCAAGACTGCCTGATTACTAACACTTTTTTTTATTTTGCTCACCCGGGCAACGCTTGTCACCCATCCCCTTCTATTACATAAATATCACCTGTCTGTTTAAATGTACGTATGTATACATTTATGTTTTTATGTCTGCTAAAACTTTCAACATTGGCGACGGATTTTCACGAGATTGATATCATTTTAGGCTTGACGCCTCGACGACAAATATAGAAAAATTGGCCAAAACAGCAATGCCTTCACCCTTTACTGGTCAGTTTTCTACAAGAAGGGGTCGATTTTTGCGAGCCATTTTTGCAAGTCATCGTATCGGTTAGATGGACTTTGCCTAATTTTAAAGTTTCGAGCTTCCGGATAAGTTACGGAATAACGGTTAGATGTCAGATATTCTTTCACTTTCTTCTCCGCTTTCGCGTCACGGATTCTAGCCTGTTTGCTTACTACCACAGAAAACGGTTAGTATGCAATGCACTTTACTTTAATATTCTTGTTTGTGAATCTAGCAATCTTTTATAAAAAAAGCTGATATAATACGACGATGATAAAAGTGTTGTTTATTACGTTCCATAGCATTCTTTATAACTTTGTAAAAGATGTAATTGTAGAGACATCGACTATGTAATGAAAGAAAAACAAGTTGGCGTTAGTTAATCTCATATCACTGTTATAATGAACGGCTATCTAAAACATATTTTCCTCGTATCAGTATAAAAACAATACTGGAATGGTTCTGCTAAAATATGGTACAATAATGTCATTTTTTCTGCATTCGAATCAGACGTCAATAGAATAAACATATTTGAAAACACTGTTGATTTATATAGCATCTTAAAGCGACACCTGTTTTATTTGCACGGTCAAGCTGGTAAAAATATATAGGAATATGCAGTAGAAGAACTCGCATAACATGAATAATTGTTTACAGGTGCACCGTTTACTCAAGTATACTACGGTTAATTTGTACAGAAGTGGTAATATATATATATATATATATATATATATATATATATATATCAATTTAGAAATACACTTATATAAAACAAGTGAAGCATGCATGGCCACAGGGGAGTGCACAGTGAACGATTCATATCAAAATGACTAAGTTGTTTAGCATTTACCCTCCCCTTAACTTAGCTTCCAAAGTGTCCACGGGACGTCCAATACGAATGAAAATGAATAAACGGTGTAGTTCTAGGTCTTAACCAGTGTAAACATGCGTTCTCTGCCATGCAAAAAAAAAAAAATGACTACGCCTATCATTTGGCCTACATTTTGCCCCCAAAGTCCACAAAGTCTTAACATATTTAAATTTAAGTACAATACCACAAAAATCTGCGAAATAGTCACACACAGTAAATGCCGTACGAATATTCTCAAAAATGTAGTGTATTTATTAGCCCTTAAAGAACTCCTGGGACACACCCAATAATTATCGCAACGTATAAACCAACCAAATTATATAGAAATCACTCAGTTACAATTTCTCAGGAAGGTATGTACCACTCCAAGACATCAGTTTATATAATACTAGTATGGGTACCCAACGTTGCCTAGGTTGACATGAAGTTCTGTTTGAAACACACCGGTATACTAATCATTTTTATCATGGGCAACGTGCACACCCCCTACAACAAAAATAAAAGAACGGATGAACACATGTAAATTAAATCGCCCAAGAAAAGAAGTACGTGATACCCTCTCCACCAGATATTTCAGCATACGGGCTACAAAGAGAGGAAACTATTTCTCGGCTATTGAGCACTGGAAATCCCCCCTTGGCAAAGAAAAGATAATTAAAAATAAACCATTACAACTTTTGTTTCAATAAAAATAGCAGTGAATGCCCGTGCGATAGCAAAAAAAAAAAAATAAATAAATCGTAAAAAAGAAAAGATCTACCAAAAATTAATTCCAAAAACAATTAAATGACAGTTTTCGTCAATTTATATTTCTAATGTAATCCCCCCTAAAAACTTGAATTTGTCCAGGCGTGAAAGACAAGTAGCAACTGCACCAGCCGAAATATGACAACAATTCTCTATACATTGGCAAATGGTGACCTTATAAAAGTACAGTGTACTTTAAGGCAAAAGTAATTATCTAGCACAGTAAATAGAACCAGCATTCTTAGCAATTCTCTTGATGTATCTCTCTTAAGTCATGTTTTCTGTGAACGTTAAGCCAAGAAGTTTGGAAAAAGTACTTAAAAGTAATGTAACTTTATCCATATCTATATGTGTTTGAGAAGGTTTCTTGTAATTATTGAAGGAAACAAGGTAAGTCTTGGCAGTATTGAATATGGCAATACATGTTTATCCACACCCCACTACAGATCCGAGGCCTTCCTCTAGTGTTTCTGCCATTGATTAGATATGTGTTCATTTGTTTTCCTTTCATGCTTTTTATATAGCGTGGTGTCATCATCTAATATACCCATCGTTTATAAAATAAGTATAGCATTTTTTTTAATTGAAAGTCTATACCCTCTAAAATATTTTTATTACCGACTGATTCGGACATATATATATATATATATATATATATACATTATATATGTGTGTGTATTTGTTTTTATAAATATAGCTATTATATATATATGTATGTATATATATATGAATGTATATATATATATATATATATATTACACTAGATGTTTAGTAATACAAATGGAAGCCTAATTAATCACAACTCAACGAGTGTAACAATGAAAATAATAGTAAAACTCCGGGCATGGGAAATGCAGTAGAAGAAGATAAAAAAGAATAAAGCAATTATAATAAAACCTAAGCCAGAACATGAACGATGTATAAAAATAGTCGAAAAAACAAAATCGCCTGAAAGTTTTAACCCGGGGCTCATATGGGTCGACACAATTCTAAAGAGTATATCAATGAATTACGATCAAAATAATCCATCAATAATTAAATTAAATTTCTTTTTTTAATTGAGAAAACAGACACATATATTCTAATATCTAGGAAGAAGCATAGACACTTAATTGGTATACTAAACTAAGCAATACAATACATGTTTAACGAATGAAACATTTTAAACATCTCTAATTAAGAAGTCTAACGCTTCTTAGCCAGTTTTCCTAATAAAAGTAAACGCCTGTATTGTTACATTGGATGCATTAATAACACTGAGCAAGATCTATTTTTATTAGATTATGCAAAATGCGGAATAAATTATGAGACTAGGAATAAGCATATATATACACTCATGAGCAAAAAAACTGGGGCAAGAGTGAAAGAAGGCAGAAATCAATTTTTCAATATTTTCCCATTAATTTTTTACTGAATATTACTATTTTTAGATCATAGTTATTATAGCATATAATGATAAGTGAAGAAATTAATCCTAAACATTGTAAGACCGAATCTTGGCGAGTATATAAACACCCGAATTGCAGGATTAAGTAAGTCCAAAATGACTTACAAGCAGATTGTTGATATTTCAAGAAAAGGAAAGGTAAATACTTCTCTTTCTGTAGTAAAACGAATTGGTAAAAGGTTCAAAGTCGAACGCTTGGTAAAAGAAGAATCTGAATTTGATCGTCCTAGAGAATCCACTCTAAGGAACGACCACAGGCTTAAATTAACTGTTTTGAAGGATCGAAAGAAAACTTATGTTGACCATAGCAAATAATTAAAAACAGGGTCTGGAAATTCTTTTTCTTGATATACAATACTTAGACGACTGAAAGAAACGGTATCTTTTTCTAAAAGGTGGCAAAGAACCCATATTATCTAAGGAGAACAACAATTTTAGAAGGAGATTTTTCTCGTGTTATGGCAAGAAAGATACAGACTGGTTCAGGAATGGTTTCTGATTATATAGAATAAAGTTTTTGCTTTGTTAGTGATGCTTTCGATGCTGCTGAACTGGAGCATGATTCAAGTTGCATAAAACTACAGTTAACCACGGGAATGGAGGAATAATGGAATGAAAAACTTTTATTGCAGCAGGAGTTGGGGAACTTATTAGATGTGAAATGTTAATTAACGCAAAGGAATACATTCGACTGTTAGAAACCGGACTGTTAGAAAGTATCTAGAAGCTGGGAAATATCCCAGAACATTATTTTCCAACATGATACTGTCCTTGCAAACACTGCTAAAATCACAAAAAAAAAATGGTTTTCTGATAATTCAATTGATGTGATATTTTGGGAATGTCGAAGCCCAGATTTTAACCCAATAGAGAATATTTGGTCCATAATATCTCGTGCATTAGCCGGAATAACTTTTGAGAACAAGGCAAACCGTAGGTGGCTGTGCAAAGCGAATGGAATAACACCTCTTCTTCACAGTGTTCCACTTTGGTTGAGAGCATGTCTAAAAGGATTGATCTTATAAAGAAACACAAAGGGAATGAAATTCCATCCTAAGCATTTATTCAAGTGAATATCTTGTTCTGTGTTATTAGTCTTCTTTAAGTTTCCTTGTTCATTTATTCTTTGTTTAACATAGCTTTCAGTTCAATAATATGTATAACATTTGTTTGGCCCATTTTTTGTCTCATGCGTGTATATAAATAGCTATTATTTTATTGAAACAATACATTTTCAATGTAAAAATATCGTCGTCTCAATGATTAACGCCATGTCATCGTTGCTAGGACACATTTTATGTTGGAATCAAGCCGAAAAATATTTTGTGTTAATTTATTTTCTGTTTTTAATCATGTATGAATTATTTTGATTGTAGTAAGTCAACACTGCACTAAATTTCCATAAATGTTTATTAACATATGCCACTTACAAATGTATTGTGTCTAAAAGTTCAAGCCCCGTCTTTTCGAACTGCACTACGTGTTTCATACAGAGTTCTTTTTTATAATTAGATATTGTATTGGATCCTTGGAGAGGCATCACCATTATTGCCCAGATCTATAGATGAAGTAGTTAGTACTTTCTCCTTTACCTGACACGCCCTCTCACTCTCTAAGACAAAATCGGGTAAATATATAAACATTACAACTATTTTGATCTGACACCTTTTTAACTGGACAAAACACTCTTACAAATGGTTACCTTTCACTATTCGGAAAAAAAACTCTCCTCCTATTCTCATTGGTTGTGACCTTCAAAATATTTTATTCCAGATCAAATAAAAAACGAACACATCAACACCAATCCAATATGGCTGCTCGATCTTCACGCATAAATCATTTATAATTTAGTTTAAAGTTGCACAAAGAAAAAGAGTTCATATTTTCCATAAAGATTAGTTGATGCAGCTACCTCTGCCGATATTTATACACTGTTCTGCCGTTGTAAATCGTCGGAGTTGTCTTCCTTTATTCATTTAAATTAATAAAAAATATCGCTTGATCGATCGTCCAAACTCATGAGATAAAAGTATGAACCACGCTCTGGCGTACGTTTATGAAATTAAGCCTTCCTATAGGAACGTTATAACTGAAAAAATAATAAACACTTTCCATTTTTTATTCGTTTATATATATTTTTTTCTGAAAGTTACCGTGTAATCAATGGGTTTAATGTGCAAAGTTATTAAGGAATTCGCAGAGTGAACATTACATAAATTCAGCCTAATCTTTTTTCTAAAAGAGTTTTCGTTTTTTTCTTGTGCGAGGTCATTATTTATATCATTTTGCGTATTGTCATAATTGAACGCAACAAATTCAGTTAGACCAATGAAAAATCCTTCCTTTCGGCTATCGGCCTTGAATTGGTTTAAATAGAATAAAACTAGACACATTATTGATGATGTCTTCGTGGACCACTTGATAAAAAATCCGCGTCGTAACCGCGTTGGTTAAAAGTTCGCGCCAATGCATCGCATCACTTTTTTTCGAAAGTTTTAACATTTAAAAAGGGTTATATATGTGTTTTTTTTTAATCATTCTTTTTTTCTGTTTTATCTCTATTTTTAAAAATATTTGCAATGCATTTTTTGCGATAAATACGTATAACTTCGAAGTTATTTTCTCTGTTATCTTAGTTGTGTCTATTATCGAAATTGAACGACCCACCTTGATTTGTTTTCGAAGTTTTTATTTTTTGTTCGTTTGAAGGTGTATTTTTTGTTTTCTTTTTGCGATGACAAGTGAGATAATTGAAATCAAGTATTGCAATGATTAAAGAAAGGAATAATAAATGATAAATACACGGAAACAGTTTCGTTTTAATTTCGTTTCATTTCCATACAATGAGATCCTATGTTTTCTTTTTTAAATAAAGTTCTACTTCGTAATAAAACTTTGAGACGAACTATTTTTTTGCGGAGGCTTGTAAGTGACCAATCAACAGCTTTAATGTGTAAATGGATGGTTTTACACTTCCCCCCCCTGTAGGAAGCAACCAGAACAAGAGTACTTAGTTTTTTTTAGACACGCTCCGAACGGGCAATGCCGTTTAGTGGATACTGCTAGTATCAAATAAAAGGAAAGGAAGGCACGTAGTTTAGAAGTACTATAAATATATTTAGTGCGTTTAGTAGCGCTCTGCATGCCCCCTGCCTTTTTCACTGATCACTTACATATATTAACTGATGTAGAAGTAATTAAACAGTTACTCTTTGTAATGCCCTTGGTCGCTCTTAACTTACAGACACACTCAATAGTCTTGATGGATTTATAAGCCAAAGTATGTAACATTTTGGGCACTGCAGCCAGTATCCCAACAGGAAGATCGTTAAGCTCATCCTCAAACAACGTATTTCTTTTAAAATGGGGCGTCTGGTTCTACCATATCAGCCTGCCTGCAGATATTGGCTTTCATGTCGTCGAAATGCATCAAACATTGCTCTTTTTTGTTTTTCTACTTCCTTTTGCAAAACTTTCTTATATTCTGCACAACCAAAACTAAAAAACAACAACCCTCCACCTTTCCCCTCTTCCCACTTTTCTTTTTTTTCTACCCCCCCCACTTCTTGACTGGTGTCCTAATTTAAATTTAACAAATATTTATATTGTGAGCCTTATCTCTCTCCTATTTCAAAACTCTTTCATATTCTGCAGGACAGGGAACAAAAACGATAACATCCACTATAAAACGACTAAACCACACACTCAAACTAATGATTGAAGATACAAAGAGCTGGAAGAATGAAATCCTTCTACAAAATAACTGGATGCAACATAAATACTATTTCCCAAATAACTGGATAAGGCATTAACGTTCCTGAAAACGGTTGATATGGCATAAAACAAAAATCAAAACCAACCAATTAAGGAAGGGCCTCTAATTTGTTTGTGCATACGTTATTGTCTTTTTTTTCAAATTTATATTCATACCTACGCTATCACCTTTCGCACATATTTATGTTATTACATAAGTTATTTTTATTCACACACATGTGTGTGCGCGTACGTTATCACCTATTCTTTAAAACAATTTAATAAAACCATCTCTAAAGTAAAATAACTGAAATGTTCACAAAAAACATAATAGACAGATTCAAATAATATGTATTAGTGTATTGCTTCTTCCACATGTTCATCATAATTTTTGCCCGTTGGAAATTCATTCTTTTCTTTATTATCTTTTTATATATATCTCGTATATAAATATTTTTCATGTTTTTTTATGTTTGTACGTCCAGCAAAAAGTAAAAAAAATAAAATAAAACGGCCAACCAAGAATATAGTATTGTAGGCACCATATACATTTCGGACAGGTAATATAGAAATTTCAGAAAAAAAAAAACTATTATTGTTATCATTATTATTTTCCCTTATGACTGGAAATTGTGATAGAGTGTTACGCAAACTCGTTTCTTTGTAAATGATTTTAAAATCAGTATCTTTTTCAGCACCATTAGCATCTCACATGCGTAAAATACAAAAAAATAATGATACGTCAGATTTGACGGTTGCTTTAGCCGATTAAGTTACTGCATTTGCACATAACTGTTAATTATGAGGTTCGCGTCCGCTTTACAGCAGGCATTCTGTTGTTTTCTGTTACTTTGAATATTTTGAAGTATTTTTTCACTGTTATTTGTTTTATTCTTGGTATTAAAAATTGGCATTTTTTATCGGTGGTTAATTAAATAAAACAGAATATTTTTTTTACTTCGATTTTTTTTTATCGGCGATGGAAATCAACTGGCGGTTACGTACATTTCGTATATATTTTAATCGCAACCGCTTGATTCTTTGAAAGACTTTGTAGCAAGGTGCCAATATCAGTGGATTTTTCTTTCAAACTGATAGATATTATTGCACATTAAAATAATTATATTAAAACAAATCTCATCAAGCACGTGTAGTCATATAGTTTCATCGCTTTCTTACCGAATTACATCTACACATTCGAGATTCCTACTGCTATTTTAAAAGTATAACATTTGTGACGTAATAAAGTTTATTGCGACGCCTTTATTTTAGGTTGACGCCCAGCACGCATATTTTTTTTAAATAACGGAATACATTTATTAAGGTTAAACAAATACGTCTATTTTATTAGCTTTAAAACGGAGTTACTTTAAGTTTCTTTATATTTAAGTTTTTTTAACCTGTTTATCAAGGACATTAAAAATAAATCTTTCTAGAGGAAGGCAAAATTTGATATTGTATTGCTGAAGCCTTTATATGACTGTTTATGTGCGGTAGCAAGCTACCACATGGTTTACATACGGTTGTCACGTATTTGTTCTACGGGTTCTATATATGCGTGTACTGTTTGCATCGTGATGTGTTTGAATGTGCACATGTTACTAATAAATGCTTGTTGTGTTCTTATTATAAACGGATCGTATGTAATCATGTACGTTGTGATTGCCGTGTTTCGGGCTGTTGTCCCCAGATTCATAATGTCTATTTTACGGCTCCTAGTTAGTCTCATCTAGTAGTGCTAGTTTGCGTATCAACATACATATATACAATGCATACACATAGCATATACATGGCGACATACCTGAGTCTGCTTCTTACACTTTGAGGATTCACCAAAGCCTTGGATAGCTGGGTTTTGTTTAAACGAAATGTTTCAAGACAGACACAAGGCACTGTCTGTTTTTTATATATTTATTCTTTATTAATTCCTGTACATTTCGTCAAAGGAGAGTTGCTTCCGGTTTTTCTGTGCCAATTTTTAGACTGTTGCTCCCTGATGGGAAATTTGTTTAAACCATCTTGTTTCTTTCGCGTCTCAAAACCAACTCCAGGTATGCTTGCACAACCCGCAACACGTGGCCTGTGGCGTGTCAGTTTCGATCAATGTTCGCATACTTTCTGTTGAAAACTGACCGGGTCACAGAATTTGACAAAGTTTGACGACCTGTCTAAACATGGCGATTCAAATCTTTGTTGTCCATTCATCACTATATATATATATATATATGCATATATATATATATATATATTTATATATATATATATATAGATAGATATAGATATATATATATAGATAGATAGATAGATAGATAGACCAGTAATCAGATAAACAGATCGATAGAAAGATAAGCATGTCATTTACTGCATCTGAACGCTATCCTCTCATATAAAGAAATTCTCTTACAAGTCAATATTCAGGTACATCATTGTTAGAACGAGTAAAATTTCGTGGTTTTATTTATTTTGTTTTTAAGTAGATTTACCGTATCTTTTAAATGTTTCCACCTGTGCATACTCAGATAGGTGTGAGAGTATCAGCGTTACCCACAAGGCAATATACGTATAGTAAATTTCTTAATATCCTTAGTATAGTAGGTGTGTCTCAACGCAACATCATATCTTACATTTATTATTTGTGACCCGGGTAACGCTGGTAATCCCAGCTAATTTGTAAATAAAGAAAACTCGTTATTTTATTTAATATTTCATTTTTAAATTTGTAAAAAAGAAATTCCAAACTTGTAGGGAATTGTCTATATACAATATTTAAAGACAACAATTTAACATGCTTAAAGAAATAAGCTCAATAAAATGATTCAATAGTGATTATGTACATCTTTTTTGGAAAATATCTGACTTCGTGCCGGACATTTTCGGATCTGTAAGCTAAGACTAAATGTTGGTCTGTTAACAATATGTTACCCAGCCAGTTAACTTCGGTTCCGGCCAATCAATGTGCTATTTGGATGTTCTTAAATATTTGCCGGTATTGCATCTGTAATAATTCACTCAATTAAACGTGATATTTTTATATTATTAATAAAGTCAGTCACTTATATATAGAAAGTCATCGTGAGAGATACATTAAATAGTTCTTTGTATATCCAGATTCGTTTGCTACTGTTTTGTCGTGCTTGTTTTCTCTCTCCTATGCATCATTTTTTTTTTTTTTTGCATTTTCTTCGACAACTCTCTATTCCTCTGCATATCATAACAGCCATATTACATTGTGCTAGATAGATTTCCATTCCCAATGTCCAATTATTTTCCCTTGGTTAGAACTCCCTCTTCGAAATTCTTGACAATAAACGTTAGCTAAACCCCTTGCCTCGGTCTACAGCCTGATTTTTGTTTACTGCTATAGCGAAATTTATCGGGGCAACACTAGTTAATCTAAGCTTTTGGTTTTTCTTTGGCAATTTTTTTCTATTAAGTGCTCGACCCCCTTTTGGTGAGATTATACGAGACAATTACGAATGACAAGTGACGCAAACATAAGACATTAGTTGTGCCCCCTAAAGTGTTCAACAGACTTTTTATTTACATTCTTAACTACGCTACGGTACTGAGGTCAACATTTGCGGTTTATTTTCGCTTGCCCATCCATCGTATGCGATCACCGTTTATTAAATTAATAGCTAGAGTTCCCGTCGTTGTTTAGTGGGCAGTCAGGCTTTAACCCATGACGCGAAAGGAAAAGAAGGTGGAGGTATGCTTAAGGGTATTAGTTGAGGAAAAAAAAAGGGGGAAAAATTGCGAGCGCAAAAAAGTGGACGTCGGCAGGCAGGCTCGAACCCATACCATGAAGGAGGAAAGAAAGTAAAAAAAAAACCTGATACGTTAGCTGATGTACCCATCGCCAAACCGGAAGGTACGTAGATTGAAGTTAAGGCTTGACAATCGAAAAAACGCAATGCCTTTCGAAAATATCAACGAAAAAAGCGACGCTTTCCTGTAAAAAACTGCCAGTTGAAGGTGAACAATTAATGTTTTGGTCAATTTCTCGATATCTTTCATCCGAAGCGTAGGCCTTCACAATAATATCGTTTTCGTGAAAATTCGCCGAGTCTGTCGATAATGTTCGAGATATACAAACATACATGCATACATGCATGCATACGTACATACATACATATATTTAAACAGACGGGTGAGCTATATATTATAGAAGATTACTCCTAATTTCCGTCAGGTAACGGTTATTCGTTAAATGAATTATTCAGAGGCCAAATTCCTAACATTTAATCGCTAAATTATACTCTTAACTCGGGAAATCAACTTCGTCGTCCTAATTCTGTTGGCAACCTTCGAACTGTCGACAGACAAATGCTTCGTAATTTACACCCCCAATTTCTGAAACAGAGAATTATAAGTATATTAAATGCTTAGTGAACACATCTGCCGCAGCTGCAATGCAATCGCTCCGTATTTTTAGAATCAAGGGATAATATTCTGTTTAAAATGTCTTATCAACCAAATTTGTTGGTCATTGATTTTAACATTACATATGAATTTCAATATACATATTTCTGTGCCCCAGATTTGATTTATAAACATCCAAGTAACATCATAGCGGAAAATATAAGCACTAAACAGTTTAAAACGTTGCTAATAAAAATTAATGCATATATAACTCCGCATACTCGGTCCTAATATGTAGACCTCCTTTTCTTTTACTTTATTCATCTGGAAAATACAACTGGGAGCTTTTAATATTCGCATCCGAGAGTTGAACATCAATTAGACAGCTTGAACATCCATTTACAAGAATATAATTGCGTGCATTTCTAAATGTCTTATTTTCATCCTTAAACCTATTCCGCTATTTGCCCCGTAAACTCAGCACAGACATATACCCCTAATAATATTATTTAACCGAGGCATAATATAAAAATTGTTGTCTTTTACTCTGAGGATAATATTCAGTGTGATCCAAGGTACCAACTAAAAACCGTATAGCAACTAAATATATATATATATATATATATATATATATGACAAAAACTCATTGCCATGTCGAAGGAATAAAGGATAAAATATTTATGTTTCTAACCACACACCTATTCTCTGACGTTGCTTTCGATATGATGAATGAGTCCTTATTTATTATTTACTATAGAATACATAATTATATGTCAAGGTAAAATACAATATATTTAATCTAAAATATTCTTGTTTACGGTTAATTTTTATTGGAATATCACCGATGCGATAACGTGTGTTATTGTTTATTTGATGAGTACACCAGCTAGAATTGATATGCATCGTCTATCGTAAAGTAAGCACAACACAACAATAACAGAAACAAAAAAAAAAACAGAATAAAAAAGCTATTATTTAAATAATGTCAATAAATGTAAAGTAGAACCCCTGGATACGGTGGTTCTAGGATACGTTTTTAAGGTAACGGTATTTTCCCCGCCTTACGGTATTATTTATCATGTTATTTTATTATATACATGCGTATAATACACAGTACTCTATTTTATTAATAATTTTTAATGCAATATCCCATGATACTTCTGTACTTATTTTAATTGAAAAAAAAAGTTGATTCAACCAGATGAGTCTTTACTGTTGAGATAAATAGATTCATTTTTAAATGTCTCTAAGTATGCAGATTTTATAAATGGAGCAGTTATTCTACAAACGGTGTCTTGCAATCAACATAACTATTTTACACATTTTACAGAATTGCTGATTATAACTCGAGACTCCTGGTTCAGCGAGGAACACAATAATAACTTTCTTCGCATTTGATAAATACATGCTACGTTATTTTCCCACGTAATAATTATGAATGTGGAATTTTATAAGTAGTCCTATATATTATTTTATTTAGTCTATGATATATATATATATATATATATATATATATATATATATATATAGTCTAGGCAATGTCTGTACATTATAGAAATGCCTCTAATATACCCACAAATAAGGATGATAATAATAATATTCATGCCAAAAATATCTTTTAAGTATCTTTTGCACTGCGTTTAAATAATGAACTCTATATTTAGTTATTAAGTTTTAGAAATTTGTAGAGTTGAAAATTGAGTTACAATATGATTTAAAAGCATTCATAGACAACCATTAGTGCACCGGAAACAAGAAATACACTTAATTTGTATTCTAATATCAGATTATGTTAAATGACTTCAATACGATGATGCCGAAGAACACTTATTTCGTAATAAAATTATGTTTTGCTTTAATTTAATCACAAATAAAAGGCAATAATTAAATATTGTTTGAATTCTCTTTTTTCACCAAGAAGAAAAGAACGCCTTTTTTGTCATAAGCATATATCTACCTAATCAAAGTGGTTTATAGGAGTAAAGAAATAGGTTTGGCCAGCAGATTGTCCAAGATATATTCATCAATAAAATTATATATTTTTAAAAAACATTTAAAATTAGTATAATAGTTTACAATCATTTAAGAGGGCCCAGTTAATAATACTTATAGAGACCGACCAGCGTTGTTTGGAGAGTTATTGAAGCGATTATTTACGAGCCATCGATTAATAGTTTTAAAATGCATAATGAACTAATAAGGTAGTAGAAAACGTGTGCAAATAAATAAAATAAGTGAAATAAAAAAGAGAGGTTGCGAAGAGAAATTACATTATGCAGATATAATTATTAACATATATAAATGTACATAAACGCTTAATGTATAGTATGCCTGTTCATACATTTATCCACGGCAGTCTTTCATGTAAACAACTAAAGGATTAATATTTAGAGGAACATATATTCTTCTATATGCCCAACGTGGTTCTCTCCAAGAGATGTTCCCGCATTCTGCGGGTTGATCCAATCACGGCCACATTCTCTTGCTCAAAAGATATTAAATGAAGGGAGATGACCTTTAAATTTATATAATATTATATAAAATTACTTTGTTCCTTTGTGTGTGGGGGTGGGCGCGCGGGTGTGATTTCCCCCTCTATAGACTTCGATAGCTTGGGCTAATTTTAATGAAATTTCACACAAATGCACTTCATTTACTAGCAGTGTTCTTAAACATAGTTTCTCTTTTAGCGTCTTAAATAAGTTTCAGTAATCGATAAGCGAAAAAATCAGATAAAATAAGGAACACCCGATTTGTATTAAATCTTACGCCTAACATAACCTAACAGAACAACTGCATTTGAGAAATATAATTACCACACATGCAATTATGACAGCATGTACAACAAACAGTAGTCTGTTCTGTATAAAAGCGTTGCGTCTGAACGGAAGGTTTCTATTTAAGATGAATTGAAATCTGATATGTGGCATTTCTATTTTAAAATTTAATTGGAGCTAAAATAATTCTATAAAATAAGCAGTAGATTTTTCTACAGTGCATTGTAGACTACATTTCATTGTAGATTGTCATTACAGGTAGAAATGTAAATATTCCTTCCAGTGCACCGCGATATACCCCAACTAGCACAGATAATCAATCGTTTTGATTGTAAAATGGCTTATTTCGATGGAAATAATAGTATCGAATTTTGATAAACATCCATTGATTATCATCCAATCGCACTCAGCACCTTGTCTTCCTGGTAAATGTCCATATAAATATAATATTATAAAGTTAATTAGATTTGCATTATTAGCGATGCTATTACAATTATTTGACGCATCTTAAATGTGATACATTAATTAATCTAATAAAATACGAGGAAATGATTTGATACTAGACATAGCTATGACATATGTATAAGTATTCTTGAACTATTACCTGATACCAGCGTGGCTCTAGATAGTGTTCCTTAGTCTGATATATGTCCAGTGAATTTTAACGAACAAGGATTGTCTAAACGTACGTATTGTTTGTGGATTTTATTTCTGTAGATCACAATGCAACTGTCTGTAGATCTAACTAGACCAGCCGTACCAGGTAAAAATATATATTTCCTTTAATCATTATGTTATTACGTATGTAATCCCCACACTTTCAATAGGTGTTGCCGTTCAAAAATATTTTCTACCACATTATCATATATTATCGAATAGTTCTTGTCTTTTAGAAATAGTGATTCCTCCTTGAACATGGTAAGCAATGATATTGCAAAGGAAATTACATTTAGTGTTCAAATATATTTTAAAACTTTACTATATTCAGGTAGTCCTTATTATACTCATTATCGATAATTAATATACGTTGTGTAAATAATACGAGCTGGATCAATTCAGCAAAAAGACCACACTGATTTTGGTAAGGCAGGCCAAGACATAAAGCTGCCAAAACACCAATGTGTTTTCGATGCTATAATCAGTAGGGCCATGACAATAGAATATTTTTTCATTGGTTCGACTCTCAAGTCTATATCCGACACAATTAAACACAGTTAATCAATCGAGAACCACATCACTCTATATAAAAATATATACGATATCAGCGGATACACACTCGAGAGTGAAATCACTGAAAAGAATATGGTGTTGTCCTAACCCTAATAATCAGAGTATACAAAAATAAGATCATATTTTAATTAATTATTTATATGTTATTAACGCCAAGTTATATAATATCTTACTCCGGCGAAGAGTGTAGATGTGAATGGAATACATGTTTATGATTTCATTATTCCTTTCATTTGACTAACCTGTTCCTCAAATCCTGATGTTTAAAATACGGTGTAAAAATCGTATTTGTAATAAAGGTTATGAATTATTAATACCCTTATACAGTTAATTAATTACGAGAGGCATCGAGGAAGGCAAAAAGCTGAAGAATGAAAACTGAACACATGCGCATATAGTGAAAGATTTATAAGTAATTTAAAAATAATTAAATGTTTAAAACCAATGTAATTCTAATGGAATAAAGTTCAGAATATATTATTATTTCTTATCATCAAGAACTATTTCAATTATCTGTTTTAATAGTCATTTTTGGAGGACGCAATTTGTCCTCAATTGAGATAAGCACTTTGCATAAAAAAGTTTATTTTTCAAAGTGTATTTTATAAGAGAATAGCGTGACAAAGGAAAAATAATAATCCAAGTGGCCGGTTAAATGAATAGGATAAAACATAAGTAAGGCAACGACATTGTCGCAAGTGTATTCCTTCCAGAATATAAGCACTCATTGTAGAGAGTTGAAAACATGCAATTTATTAGGAAAAAATAACTGTACAAAGAAAATGTAAGAAACTGTATATTAAACAAAATACAGAAACAGGGTACGTGTTCTGAACGTCTTTGACTATAGGAGTGCCTGCCCGTGTAATTTTTGTGGCATGAGGAATGTAATCTCCAACCACACCTCTCCTGAGTTGATATGGTTAAATACCAGTGGCATGTGGAATATATGTTCTGAACGACTTGAAACAAATGCCGAAATGAGGGGAGAGCAAATACAGCGCACAGAACTCCAAAATGATCACTCATCTGGTACTAACCAGGGTCAACGTTGCTTAACTTCAGTGATCAGTGATATATACACGACACAATCGCTTTGGCCCACCTGTTCTCGTCAGATCACTGAAGTTAAGGAACTTTGAGATTGATTATTACCAGATGCGTGAAGCGGTATAGCCCGGTTGACGCAAGCCCCTCCTCGTTAAAAAAAAAGTAATGTATGGTTGTTGTTGGTGGGCAACTTCAACCTGATCATGTTCAGAACGACTTTCGGAATAGACATCCCCAGAATATCTGCATGTTTAAAACGGTTTGCAGAATAGACCTCCTTAACCTTCCCATCTTAAGTACGGCTTTCAGAAATGACAATCTAAATTGCCACATGTTTAGTACCGCCTTCGAAATAGACACCGAAAGTCTAAAATAGTTCTTGTCTCTGCAAAATTTTAATGAGAGTTTGGTAATTAGCATAGTCGAAAACCTATACAAATCCTCATGTTGAAGAAAACCAACGTTACACTCTTCTTTATAGAACGACGCTAATCAGTTAATATGTTTAAACTCTTTTTTCCGGTCGATTGTAATCAGGTGGGAGCGTCGATCATATGTAAAAGGAAAATCAGTTTACATGTTTTATTTTGTGTTTTGTCAGCACGATTGGAATCTGTATAGTTCAATGACTATCGATCCATATATTTTATTTTGTTGCTTTTTAGCGACGCCAATCGATTAATATGTTTTATTTTGTTTGTTATTTTACCATGATTGTAATATGTAGAAGGAGACGGCAATCGGATAATATGTTTAATTTAGTTAGATTTTTAGCACGATGTTCTTCTGTAGAAAGCGACACAATATTGTATACTTTCTGGATCGTTTACTTCTTTATTGTAGAAATGGATTCCGGTATATGCGATTAGTCAGAACGCAGCCAATTTAAATGGGCGAAAAATTTATTATTTTCAAATCGGGACATGGAAATATTATGTTATGTGTATTTATGTAATGACTAGTTCATGGGAGTTCAATATCGGAGGGAAATATAGAATTTGATAATGGGGACAACTGGTAGCGGTGGGAGCATAAATATTGAGTGATGAATATAGGGACTTCTTCCTCTGTAGATGTGACGACTGTAGCTGTGTTTTTCATAGAGCATAATGTAGAATTGTCTTATCAAACGTGGATATTGCAGAAATGGTAGGCGTAAGCTACATACTGGCTATCAGAGTAGATGTATAGAATTTGTATATGGCATATGTTGTCGCAAACCTATGGTACTTTTGTCTAGAGGAGAATTTCTGGAATCAAAATATTATATATGGAGATTACGCTTATTTAAATATATATATATATATATATATATATATATATATATATATATATTACGCTTGTTCAACACAAATTAAACGCGCTTTTATTAAAATAAAATTCATACAGAACATTGGCGAGTATAATTAAGTATTTACTCTAGTTATTTTGGTTGTACATATTTGGTAAAAATATGTGACATTTTGTGAATAAATATCGTATGTTTTTGTAAATAAAATAATTAAATCCCGTCATCATTTGTACATTACACTACACTAAGTACATTTAGCTTAGTTTATAAATAACCAGGAATAATAAACACACGTCTTTTGTGAGTAAGGCATCCGTTAATACTTGAGTGCCTAATATAAATAGACATCATAGCTATATGACGGTAAACACAAGGACTCATGAAATTTTAGAAGAATTTACAGTTAAATTATTTTCTCCAAAAATTACAAATTTAAACTAAAAATGTAAATGTTTGTGCAATTAGATGTCTTTTTTTTTTAAATCCACGTGTATTTATAAATGTTCAAAGTAAAATGAGGTTAGTTTTAACATATTCAACCAATCATATATTGTAGATGTTCTAACAAAAAACATGTTATAGGTAATATTTAGAGCTTCACTTTATGTACATTCAGAAAGAAAGAATATATATATATATATATATATGTGTGTGTGTATATGTGTGTGTGTAATATTATATATAATTTATTCAACTTTGAATTTGCAATATGCTTTTAATATTTTCACAAATAAGGTGTTTTTAATTAATCATACGATAAGGAAATGAGAATTTATCTTTTATTATAACCGACTTTGTTCATAAAGTTCGGTGTGTGATTATAACGGTGAAAATATTATTAATAAACATTTACACACGGATTTGCAGTACGAGAGACTATAGATTCTCACAAAATTCACTTATCTATCTATTTATATACTTATCTGTCTATCTATCTATCTATATGTCTGTCTATATATATATATATATATATATATATATATATATATATACACACACACATGAGAGCGTATGTGTTATTTACTGATTTTGTGTGTACCACTTACTTCTGGGTGATTGTCGTCAAATTGTCATAGACTTCCATTTATTTTTATTTTTTAATTCCATTTTTACCCCAAACAAGGCACAGTGCAACTTTGAAGCAGGGGACTGCTATCAGGGACTTAATTAGCAGGGTTATTATGAAGGGAGATGAGCGGAAAGATGCTTGTTCACATTACACTTGAACTTCTGCATATCAGTGCAGTTGGTAAAGCAGAATCTCGGAATGGAGTTCCAAATACCTGCAGTTCTGGGAAAGAAACTATTGGAGTAAAAGGCTTTCTTGCACCTGGGGATCTCTACTGTAAAAGGATGAGACTTACTAGCTTGTCCGGTTTGTCGGGGGTAGTTAGCTCGGGGAGGTACAAGTGTTTGCAGTTCGTCAGAGCATTCACCATCAAAGTATTTGTAGACAGACAGAGAGATACATGATTTCGTCGATGGGACAGACGATGAAGGCTAAATTTCAGTTCAGAGCATATCAGGTTGGCGACTCTTTTTTGAACCCTGTCCAGGAGCGAGAGACAACCAGCAGATGCACCATCCCAGATGTGACAAGAGGTACAGGATACTGTCAGGCGTAAGTAGGTTTCTAGCACGGTAGAGGGAGCCAACCTTCCTTGCAGCAGCCTTGGCAATGCTATCAATGTATCTATTCCAGTTCATATTCCCTGTAAACGTAAGCCCAATGAGTTTAAAAGAAGTACTTCCAGGCAATGTGTTCTTGGTCATTGCTATTGGTGGTAGAGAAGGTTTCTTGTAGTTATTGAAGTAAACCAGCTTAGTCTTAGCAGTATTGAATGTGACCATCCATTTTGTCACTATTCCACTACAGATTGGAGGTCATCCTCTAGTGGTTTTGCCATTTCCTTGGATATGCGTTCATTTGTTTTCCCCTCATATCTGTTATAGAGGTTGGTGTCATTGGCAAATATACCCATCTCCGTAACAATTTTATCAGGGAGGTCATTTATGAATATCAGGAATAATAAGATACAAGGATAGACCCCTGAAGAACTCCCGCATTTATGTCATATTGTTTAGATGTACGACCGTCGAGGACAACTTGGGTTTTTCTCTTACTTAAGAAGGAGTCAATTACATTAGGAATTCTTCCAGTGGTTCCATATGATTTAATTTTCCTAAGAAGATCGTGCCATACCCTGTCAAACGCCAAAGATATATCAAGGGGTACCGCTCTACCCTTCTCTGTTATGTTCAATGAACGGTATATTCATTCAGATACTACAATTTATAAATAATTTTCACAATAATTCTCAATGAGTTTTATGTTTCGGCTTCGATTAAAACTGATGCCGCCTAAGTCAATTTTTTTTTAATAGATAATTTTACGAAGAATTCTTCACAAGTTGAAATTTCGGTTTCGATTATCGGTAAATGAACCGGAAGTTCTATATATATATATATATATATATATATATATATATATATATATAAACATATATAAATACATATATATATATATATGTGTGGGTGGGGGTGGGGTGGGTAGGTGGGTGGGTGTGTGTATCACTAGTAGTCATAAAACATGTTAAACCACTTGAAAAAGGGCTAAACATATTTAATTTTAGCACATAAGCACAAACAAAGTGGATAGTTCATAATCCGTGGAGTTTCGAAGAAATAATTTCCTTCTCATCAGAGGGAAAGAGTTTGCATAATGCGGGGTCGGATATATATATATATATATATATATATATATATATATATATATATATATATATGTGTGTGTGTGTGTGTGTGTAAATATACACGTACATATATATATACATATATATACGTATATATATGAGTGTATATTGACATATATGCATGTATATATATATATATATATATATATATATATATATATATATACTAGCAAAGATACCCGTGCTTCGCACGGAGCTTTGTTGCGCACTCGGGTACCAAAATCTGTGGGCACCTTTCCAGTAAGTTGATGTTGTAAGAGCAACGATTGCATAAGGTGATTAACATTTTAACTACCTCTTGTAGTGACTGAAATTCAATCAGGAACTTCACAAAACATTTTCATCAAAAAGGAAGGTTACTTGATGTTACATAGTAAATTTTTCATTGAAGTAATTTTCAACTCTTGCTTAAATTTTATCTTGCACATTCAATACTAAAAACTTACCACAATCAGATCATGTCAGTTTTTCCTCATATCCATTTCTTGAACTGTTCACTGAAGAGCCTCAGGGTAAACTACATTTCTGCTGCTTTGATTTGGAGCCAGAATGTAGAGTTTTTCTGAACTTCCTGTCCGGCTGATGGAGACGTAGAACATACCGTGACTGAAGCAGTCTGATGTTAAGTCTACGCCAATGGTGTTAAATGTCTGACCTTGACTTTTGTTTATGCTCATTGCAAAACACACCTTCACAGGAAATTGGAGTCTCCGGAATTTAAATGGAAGTTCTGAGTCCGATGGAACTAAGGGGATCCTTGGCAGTAGGACGGTTTCGCCTTTGTAGGGACCACAGGAAATGGTGGCCTCAAGTACATTGGTGTGCAATCTGGTGATAACACATCTGGTTCCGTTTGTTGTTTTTGGCGGTTCCAAGGATCGAAGAATCATGATTGCCGATCCAATTTTGAGATTTAAAATGTGTCGAGGCATTCCAGATATCTCCAATGAGTTTAAAAACTCCACAGGGTAGTGAACAGCTTCATATTCATTAGTAGCCGAATCAACTGACTTGTATTGCTTTGTGTCTCCTGGAAATTCATTCATTATTGAATTGTTCAAATGATTCACATTGCTGTTTAATGGCGAAATAATAGCCCTCTCAGCAAGCCAATCCGGTGATTTTCCATTGTTTTGCAGGTCTGGGTACACTTTGTCTTTCAGTTGCTTCTGATTACCGACACATTTACCAAGCGCAGTTGGGATCTTAATTGTGTCAGGTGAAGAAGTGATAGGAAACTGACCATTACCGATTTGGAGAATCAATTTTGAGAAGTCTGCTGTAGCTGTGTTATCAGAGATATAGGCGCTCATATTAGTAGTCAGTCTCTTCACTATAACGTGCCTCCAGAGATAGGATTGTTTCAAACTTGCATTGACAATGTTAGCCCTTGTGCCATTTTTAACCACTGGGAGGATTTGACGGAAATCACCGCAAAATAAGGTTGGAATGCCACCCATTGGATTCTTGTTTCCTGTGATGTCTTGCAGTGTTCGGTCAATTGCTTCATAAGCACTCTTGTGCGTCATTGGGGCTTCGTCTACAATGATTGCAGAGGTGTCTCTAATTACATTTGCCAAGGCTGAGTTACCAGTAATTTTGCAAACTGGCTGATCCATTCGATGAGTATCCAAGGGTACTTTAAAAGTGCTGTGAAGAGTGCGGCCACCTTGTAGTAGAGTAGCAGCAATGCCACTGGATGCTGTTGCAACCACAATCTTTCTCATGGATCTAATCTTTGCAAGGATCAAATTGATTACAAAAGTCTTGCCCGTACCACCTGGAGCATCAAGAAACATCATGTTTTTGTTCATTTCACCTTGTGCTTCCAACATTGCCATGAATGAATTGTAAACTTCTCTTTGAGAATCGGTCAGTTTTTCTTGCATATTTTTTGCTTGTAGGGAAAGTTCTTCAAGATTATAAGTAACTTCACGTTGATACTCTCTCGCGAGTCTTTCATCTCTCCCTTGCGTTGGTGCAGGTAATCCATAGCTTGCCAATGGTTGACCGCACATAAGGAGAACTTTTTCTTCAATTAGACAAAGAGTTTTATTGTAGATGTCCTCATTAAAATCTGCTTCTGGATTGTTAACTTCTTGCCTGTATCTGTGAAGAATGTCTTCAGATATTACATCACGAAAAGCCATCCAGATCTCAAGAGGATTTCTTGGCTCACAGGCTGTTAAAATTATCACAAATAGGCTTCGCAAATTTGAAGGTGATTGAGTGGCACTTGCCTCTCCTGCTGCTTGATGCAAGTGATGGTCATTTTCTAGAAGGCCTCGAGCAAGGCACGCTGCTCTGTATGTTTCAAACACCTGATCATTTTATGCTCGCAAATTTTGAAATGAAGTTGGACCAGCAACCTCATTGAGCAACAGGCGTAAGAAATAACACTCCCCTGCTTTTGGACTAATCGTGTAGATTCTCCCAATGCATGGTGCCTTCCATACATGATCATTTTCAGTACCTTCAACTTGTACCCCACGCATTCTTCTCATCCATTTCTTTGTCGATTTGTTCCAAGTGTAAAACTCAGGGACTTCTACGTATTTGAGACCCCTTGCAAAGTCATCCTCATGGCAGAGTTGAAAAAATGCTGTCAAAGTTGTGGCAGGCGGTGGACCTTGGGCTCGTTCCAGAGCAGTATCAGCTGAGAACATGACATGCTGCCCATTTTCAAGATGAACAGAAAGTTGTACAATTGGGGGGAAATGTTCATGGATGGGATGTTCCAATATCCTCCAGGCCGCCTCTGAACTGCCGACATACCTTGCATTCTGGAACTGCTGGATCTCATCCACAATGTGACTTTGTACTTTGCCTTGTTGGTTAGCTGCTTCATCAGTTCTTTGTAGTTCAAACACTGCTTGATCACATCCTTTATTCACGTATTTGAGGACATATTTGATGCTTTGGATCGAGCTGCAAATTTCTACGTTAATGTGAGCGATGAACTGCTGAAGGAGGACCTTGTTGTACGGAACAATCCCCTGGTTTGTTATTTCTTGATTAACACACCGACCATTTCTCTTCATCCTTATTGTACCAGTCTGGCCTCCATCTGGTTTTCATCGCCTGTACTTGGGGTAAGAGTCTTGGCCTTGCTCGGTACACTGAAGAAATTCTTTTGGGTATTTTTTGGAACATTTGTTGTCAATCGTACATGGAACAATTTGGATTAAATGGTCCACAAGGTCCATGCACCATATGTGCCATACCTTTAGCATGAAGATCAGGATCTTCCTCTTTGTCAGGGATCTCTGCAGATATGCAGAGATCCATTTTTTCTGGTAGAAGTTTGTCCTCTGGGGCCTGCCAGGTGAGGATGTGTGCATGCGGCAGTCCTCTTTTTTGATATTCAATACTGTACAGGAAAGCCCTCAACCTGCCAAATCCTCCCTTTTTAATAAATTCAAGTAACTTTTTTAGCTTCTGCCTGAAAACCCTGGCAACAATATCTGGACGATCCTGAGGGTCTTGCCCTTGAAGACAATTTTCTGTAATTTCTGTCCACTTTGGATTTGTTGTGAACGTGATGAAGAGGTCGGCTCGGCCCATTCGCCGAACATATGCCATGGCATCACTTTGACGCTCAAACATGTATCGAGGGCCTCCTGTATAAGTTGCCGGAAGAACAACTCGTTGACCAAACTGTTCTGGATTCCCATCCTCCCTAAGAATTGAATCTCTCAAGTTGCTATAATTGTCAGCTCTCATGGTCTGTTGCTCACGCCTCAGGAACTGTAAACGTTCTGTTTCAATCTTGCAGTACACATCCACCAGCCATTGTTGAAATAGCCTTCGGTACCAGAGAAAATAGTTTCCAGGCCGAGTCATTAAATGGTACGAATAAAATTGCTGTTGGGTAACTTTTCGCCCATTGGATGCCTTCATGTAGATGTTGTAAGATGGAGAACCATAGGGGTACATTAACGGGTACATTAAAGTATCGTAGAGGGGATGTAGTTCGGAGATCCATTTTAATGTATCATTTCTAAAACGCAAGACAATATCCCGGTTAGCTGTTGGTTCATTCTCCATTAATATTCCAATCTCATACGTTGTTGTTGGAGCATTGAATCGCCGTGGATGCTCGTCTTGCGGCCTTTGGTCTTCCCTTATGACAACTTTATGTTCTACCAAGTGTTCTTCTTCAATCCTCTCCTTTGTTGTTTTCAGCTGACAAATGAAGCTGTTGTTCTCATGTAAAAATTCAGTCAGACTTTGGAGAATGTCTCTATTGAGTCTACTGTCACGTCCCCGATTATGTAGTTCCTCTTCCAGACTATCCAAGAAGTAGACTTGAATAAACTTTGCTGTTTCATCTTCAGGTGGTAAAAGACTCCCAATCTGGTGGCAAACCTGGCCTCGAATTCTAAAAGAAGGATTCCACCCATTTACTGTCGCAATTTTGTGACCAAATGATGTCATTGCAAAACAATTGTTATAACTGCGTAGATTTTGCAGAAAATCTTTAGAGATGGGACCATTGCCGGAGAGCAAATCTTGAAGCAACTGAGGCAGTGGTGGAAAGCTATCAAGCACAACTTTGCCAGAAGAACAACAACAACCAGGGGTTTCTCCTTTAAATTTTACAGCTGAGCAATGTTGACATACTTTGTCCATTTTTCCTATATCAGCTGTAGTGAGAGAGTCATTTTTGTTGTAGAGCAATCCTTTTCTATTGCAGTGTTCTATTTCATGGTGTCTCAAAGCAGTCACTCGTTGTCTAGCTGCCTCGTTTACTGTCAATTGCTGGGGCAAAGTCATACTCTCTCTCCATGCAGCCTCTCGTTGTTGCCCTTGGTATAGGCGAAAGCTTCGTTGGGTTTCCGATTCATTCTGATGTCGTTGAGCCACTCTTAACTGACCTTGTGTACGTCTACTTACCTCATATAATTCATTCGATCGTAATATTGCTTCTCTTTCCAGTGCATATCTTTGCCTTTCTTGAATTTCATCTTGTGATGAATTTAACCGCCTTACAGCATGTCTAGTTCTGTCAGCTTCACGTTGGGTTTCTCTTTCCAAATCTGACAGTCTTGCTCTCCTTTCTCTTTGACGTATCCTGTTAAGTTCTAGACGTCTTTCTCTATCTGAATTGTTTTCATTGGAGCGAATTGCAGCAACTCTTAGTCTATTAGCTTCCAATCTTTCCATTCTTTCTTCCTCACTTTCGTTTCTACTTCGTTTGAGTGGCATTATTTCGGTTTTAAACGGAATTGTTTAACGATATTAATGATTGTAAATTAATTAAGCGTAAAGGAAATGTATACTAACTGAAATGGACGAACTATAAATAATATTTCTGAATAGTACAATTATAAACAATTATATTGTACCTATTTACTATGCCTCCCCACGGGACAGAGTTAGACACCAGGGTCGTTTTTTAACGTGGAGAAAAGGTACAAAAATAAAAATTGTCTCAGTCGTGAAGGATTTCTCCTCCACCGAAAGAGAACAAGAAAATGAAGTGCAGCATCTGAAGAACAGATACTACACTTTGATCTTGACCAAAAGGAATGAATAAAAGCGACCTACGTGTGACTCATTACTTCCGGGTGTAAACGTCACAGTCTAAAAGTAATAATTAAAAAAAAAAGTAAATGTAAAATAAATGTAATACCAACTTAGGTTAACTAAGTAAACAGTACAATTAAAACAGTTCTATTAAAACAAATAATTACTAAGATCTAGGTAATTGTTAGTCTCATTGTTATGGTTTTAAAGAAAAAAATGTGTAAAAAAAGTTCTGCTTTTGTGAGTACGTGTATTTCTTTTAAATTACATAACCTTTTTATTTTATTATTTATATCTCTTTTAAATTTATATATTTTGTTAGTAAACTGGAAGAAATTCAGTTGAATAAAACCTTGTTCGTGTTATTTACGTTAAACTCATATTTTTATAAAAGGTTCATCCGGTTTAAAGAAAGCACTAAGTTTAAATAAGACTGGAAATAACTAATTCAATATATAAATAGAAAAATGAAATAAATATAAGCTTTAAGTCTTAAGATAGTAATAATCAAAATGTAATAAATTATTTGTAGTTCAAATCTATGATAAGACAGGCTTTCGAAATAGGCTCGACCAGAAAGATTAAATTGGAACGAAATCATAATCTCCGTGCCATTTTCAAAACAACCCCACAAAAGTAACGGTATCCTGCAGTTGGTTAAATGACAATGGTTGTAAGAAAAATGTAAAAGAAAATGCGCTTATCTGTTTATTTTGACCTGTTTTATTTAATTAAAAAAAAATTGGCTATAACTGGAAGAGAGCGTTATGTGTTGGGGGTTGTTTAAAAATAGAATGGAAATAAAGTTAGTTCCGTTTTAATTGTCTTTAATTGCGGCAAGCGCTAACAAAATCGAAAAATCACTGTTTACATTCGAAATGTTAACTTTTATAGGTTTACAGGTTTGCTGACAAGGCTGGGGGTGTTTAATACAATTATTTTACTAAATTGATTTTTTTCATTTAAAAATGAAATTATTTCTTTTTTAATAAAGTTTTATTTTAAAATATTTGTTTTTGTTTATTTATATAAAATTACGATAGTTGAATTGTATTCTTTCAATAATATTGGCAAGTAAAATATAAAAGATTAAAACGGAACGAAATTGAAATTTCCATTACATTTTCAATACAATCCCAAAACATAAAGCTTTCCTCGCCAATGAATTGTTTTGATAATATACGTAAAGTGAAATAAATCGAATATAAAATTAAATGAAAATATATTAAATAATTAAATGTTAAATAGATTTTGTAAATAGTACAGTTGAAATGATTAGAATATTTCCAATATGTAATAAGGTCGAGGTAATTAGTTAAAGAGATTTAATATAATGTGATATGCAAATGAGCATAAGTCATTCGATATGGGGGTGGTTTGTAGACTAGTATATAAAGAAATTAGGCAAAGATTATTATGTCTCCTTTAACAGAAACATCCTAAAATGGGTTCTAATGTTTCTCTACCAGGAGAGATCTACCCTCTTACCTCCTTTATATTTCGTTGATGATGGAGAGCTGTACACACAGACAGAAACACACGAACCCTATTACTTTACAAAAATATAGATATACATATATATATGTATATGTATACATATAAAGGTGCTTGTCAAAAAAATAGAACGTCATGTTTTTGCGCTAAATTCTTATTGAGGACGATCTGTGAGATGTAATTGAGCTTAAATATCCCTATCATGCTAAACTAACTGAAACAGTTATTTCACGACAGGGAGTGTTTTTCATATCATTTGCAATGTCAGTTTTTTTTAATATTTCGTGTTTCAAAATAATGGAACAAGGCATGTCAGTAAATACATATTTTTTTTATAATATAAATAAAAATAAAATTACTCAATATTTAGTAGCAACACCTTTGCCTTGATAACAACACCAATATGCAGGGGCATGGAATCAACAATTTGTTTGCAATCCTGTGTAGACACTGAATTTCATGTGTGCTGGATTACAACGTTCATGGCTGCAAGGGTAGTAGGTTTTTCTTTGCGGAGCTTCCTCTTTATCTTGTCCCACAAAACTTCAATAACGTTCAAATCTTGCTAGTTCGCGGGCCATTCAAGAACAGGGATCGATCATTCACACATTCTTGGTCACCGAAAGAGATAATCTTCTGAAAAGCAACGGATACTCAAACCTGGACTACAGACCAATGGTGGCGTGTGATTTTTAAGATGAGTCTCGATTTTATATCCCCTTCGGCGACCAAGGGCCACATGTTTAATGAAGAACCGCGGAACGACATAACCAAGAATGCTTTAAGAAGTCTATGAAGTTCCCGCAGTCTTGCATGGTTTGGGCTGAATAAGTGCTAATTGTATTGGTAATTTATGCTTCATCAAAAGAACTGTAGACCAAAAGTGTACCAATATAACCTAGAAGCTAATTTACGTCCAGCGTTTGATAACCAGTTTGGCAGGAAGGTTACGGACATCATTTTTGAACATGACTTGGCACCAGGTCACTCTGGCAACACCCCGGTTTCCTGGCTCCGAAAATGGTCAATCCCTGTTCTTGAATGGCCCACAAACTCGCCAGATTTGAACGTTATTAAGTTTTGTGGGACCAGATAAAGAGGAAGCTCCGCAAAGAAAAACCTACTACCCTTGCAGCCATGACGATTGATAGCGAGAAAACATGTGATTCAGTGTCTGGATTGCGGAAGCTTGTTGAATTCATGGCCTGCGAATTGATGCTGTTATCAAGGAAAAAGATGCTGCTACTAAATATTAATTAATTGTATTTGTATTAATATTAATAAAAATATTTTCTTTAATTGCCTACCTTGTTCTATTAATTTGAAACACGAAATAGTTAAAACTGACATTGAAATTGATATGAAAACAACATTCTGTCGTAAAACAACTATGTCAGCCTTCTTAGTGGCATTCAATATGGTTTCCGTTCTGCTAGATCTACAGCAGATGTGCCTACAGTTATATCTCATAGGATTAGCGAATCTCCCAACGCAGGCTACGTGTCTAGGGCAGTTGCTGTTGACATATCAAAGGCCTTTGATAGAGTATGACATAAAGGTTTACTTCACAAGGTCTCCAGCTAGGGTATAGCTGGAAATATCTTCTAAATTATTAAATCATTTCTCTCTGATAGATTCATAATAGTAGTCGTAAGTGTGCAGAAATGAGAAGCTCACAGTATTAACGCTGGAGTCCTTCAGGGGTCCATTCTGGGGCCAACTCTCTTCCCGATCTACATTAATGATCTCTCAAATCACATCCTTACATCATTCATAGATACTTATGCTTATGACACTACTATCAATGGTAGCACATCTAAGACCGTAAACGACCTAGTTCTCTCTGATTATCTCTCCTCTGATCTTGAGCAAGTAGTACAATGGGGAAAGAGATGGCTTCTTACGGTTAATGCATCTAAAACCAAGCTTTTATCTTTACATTATCAACGCTCTGATCCCCATCTGGCATCAATTGAAATGAATGTCTCTCGTCTGGGGCAGACCTCATTTTTTACAAGCTTCTGGGCTTGACCTTTACTCCTGATCTTTAATGGCACACATACATAAAACCCCTTGCCAAAGCTGCTGGAAAAATGCAGGGAGCCTTCTATCGATCAAGTAGATATCCCACTGCTGATGCAATTCTCCATCTATATAAAAGCTAGGTACGTCCAAGGATGGAGAACTGTTGCCACATTTGGGCAGGAGCTCCAAGAAAAAAACATCTTTCATTGAAAGAGTTCAACAAAGACTTCATAATCTAGTAGGGGATGCCCTTTTCTCTTCCCTGCAATCTCTCTCTAACAGAAGAGATGTTGTGAGCTTGTTTCTGCTTTATCGTAATTTTCATGGCAAGTGCTCGGCTGAGCTTCAATCTATGGTCGCCTCTCGCCAAACTGTCACAAGAAACACTCGTCTAGTAGAAAAAAAAAACTATCAATAATTTCCCCCACTCTTTATATGTGCCTAAACCTAAGCGTAGATTCCGTGAGCTCATTTCATAGAACCGCACGCATGTGGTCTTTCGTGTTCGAGCTTTCCAGCTGACTACAATACAGTGTTCTTCAAGCCTAACGTAAACAAGTTTTTGATGAGCCGTTGCATAAAAGTAAACAAATTTACCGAATTTCCATTACTGACGATTACTATATTGCCCAATTTCTACTGTACACTCTTTAACCCTTATCCGCGGATGACCCCTTGTCCTTGATAAGTGATGATGCATATGTAATATATATATATATATATATAAATATATATATATATATATGGATAACCTACACACACATACACATATATATGCATATATATACATATATATATACATATATATGGATAGCCTACTTAGACTTTCATGTGTGTATATATATATATATATATATATATATAAACTTGAAAAATGCATGCCCACAAAGGTACAAAATAGTCGTAATAAATGATTGTTAAATGGGATAATGTAACTCCGAAAATAATAAGTACATCGGGCATACAATGATAGCGTTGTCCCGGTGAATAACCATGCACTAAATAATACAAGTGCTATGTATAAACATTTGGTAAAAGAACGCAACTGGCTCCCGTCAAATCTTCGAAGGGTCATCGTTAAATAAATAAATAAATATATATATATATATATACTAGCATTTTAGCCCAGCGTAACCCGGGTGTTTGGATGTGTATGTTGAGCAAAAATAAAGTGGTAGTAGGAAGGCAGGATCGAACCCGTACCGCAAAGGAGGAAAAAAGCGGGGAAAAAACTTGACGTCATCTATGTTGCGAGCACCGCCAAACCGGAAGTGTCGTAGGTTACACTTAAGTCTGGACAATCGAAAGGAGAGGATGACTATCAGAAATGTCTGCGAAAAAAGCGACCCCGCTTTTGAAAGTTGCCCAGTTGAAGATATTAATTTTTTAAGCGAATGTTTCGACATTTGTCGTCTGAAATGTCGAACTTCAAAACGATACTGATCTTGGTAAAATCGGTCGCCTCTCTTGAATTTTTAGGCAGACATGCAAACATATATACATGCATATATATATATATATATATATATATATATATATATATATATATATATATAAAGGAGATTAGAACAATAGTCTAAAGAGCTCAGTGTATTTCAATGTAACAGTGAAATTACTAGTTTAATTAAAATACAGGAAATAGAAAGTGCTCGTTGTAATTTAGATATATAATAAGCTCGATAGGTAAATATCCTAGAGCTAATTCAATATTAAGTAATGTGATTGATAATTTAAAATTTGAAAATCAAATTATAATTAAATTTAAAATCCGTTTCATAAGAAGGAACAACAACAAAATCAATTATATGTACGATCGTTTCGGAAAACAATGTTTTTTATTGTGGTAGACATCAAGTTACGTACAATAATTACATATAGTTTTTTTTATAAGCAAGGTGTCCTCGTCAGAAAATTTTGAAGGGTTTTTATTAAATTTAAAAGACACCATAAATAAACCTAGCAGTAAAAGTAAGGCAGATGTATCTGAAAAAAATTGAAATAAAAGGTATGGATTTTAAATTTATAAGAAAATTAATATGGGTTAGAGATAGAAAAGAAATAGAGTGAAATATAGATTTAAATTTAAATTATAAGTTTGCTTTAAGTACCACATTTCAAATATATATATGCATATATATGAAAAAATAGACATATATATATATATATAAATATACATAGGTATACAGGTATATATATAAAAAATATATAGAGAAATTTACCTTTTGATTTTTCGCTTTTTGAAATCAGAAACTATGGTTAAAATACTCATTTAGATGTTTGTTATAGCTTTTTACCTTATTGAATGATGAATTTTAAACGGGGGGGGGGTACGCTCGTGCAATAAATTATTTCCGTTAGCGTACTTTGGATTTAAAGACGCTACGGGTTATATTTCGAATGTTGTTTATGTAATCACATGTTGGAAGGGGAGGTAATTCCATATTTTCTTTACTTTTTTATTTAAGTGGTGTAAGGGGCATAATTGGACTAACTAAATTTATAAAAAAAAAATTGTAATCTATTTTACTAATAAGTAATTTTTAATGATTTAAGGTGGTTTATATTTATTAAATTTAAACCAACGTTTATGACTGCATGTAAATATTAGCTCCTGTCTTGACTAATAGTGTGGTTGTATTTTTTATATCTTCATATTTTAAAATTTTTAGGGTCTCTTTTGTCCATAGTGCACAAAATTTATCTCCT
>NC_136491.1:85003532-85261032 GCF_053919585.1 Euprymna scolopes
ACAACAAATCTTTGATAGAGTTTTAATTTAAACATAGAAGCCAGTAAAGTACTGTTAAAAATAGATTGCGTACATCTATACATCTCAGAAACGCAACATACTTATATAGATATATTATATTAGATAATTACGAAGTAAGATAGATGGTATATAGAAAGGAACATTTTAGCTATATACTATAGAAATACAATCGTAAAAATACATGAATACAGTAACATAAAACACAATCCACGATTTTGACAGAGCATATTAATAGATGAGAAATAAGGAATGGGAAATTACAAGCAAAATATGTATTTGGAAAAGTAAATTTGAGTAATCTCCCCTGAATTTAATAACTAACGTATAAAGAACAAAACTGAATGTTTACTTGAGGAGGGAAACACAAATTTAAAAGTTATTTAAGTTTTAATACAGAGCAACTTAAATTGATAATTATATGAGGAAATATAAAGGTAGACACAAGGGATAAATCCGGAAAAAAAGTTTACAAAGTAAATTAGATTAAAACATGAATAAATATAACTTAGTATGAATACAAAATTACTGCTGCTTTAGTCTTGTCACAGAGACAAGTGGCAAACACATTATTATAAAAGTGTAGTTTGACAAAAAACATATTAAAAAATATAAAAAAATACATATATAAAGAAAGCAGAAGGGGCAATGTTATTAAATAAATTTAAAAAAATAATTATTATGAATACGAAAGTACGGTTGAAGGGGAAATACATAAAATAAATAAAATGATAAATACCTGATTAAAACAGATTTACATTCTCGACACTAGGGATATTATTTTGACTGTTGAGTACATGCAAATAATGGGTTTGAAAGTGTATTTTTCTCCATAGAATTGTCTATCGAGTTGAATGCATAAAAAATACAATGATAACGTATTTTATTGCTTGGTAAAGATTGCTAACAAAATACACCTGGAAAATAAACTATATTAGAAAATACAATGTGTTATTACATTGTAAAATTGAACTTTTAATAATATATGTGTGTCTGTGCGTTTGTATCTGTGTGTGTTTGTGTGTGTGCGTATGTGTATATGTGGGTGTGTGTTAAAATCATTGAGCATCAGACAAATGTGGTATATTTCATATTGTACTATTTATATTATATCATGTATATACTGTTATGACGCGATACACTTTGCTACTGAAATATTTACAAGCACCCTAAAATATGTGTGCATATAAATAAAAAGATATATATATATATATATATATATATATATATATATATATATATATATATATATATATATATATATATATATACGAGGGACTTTAGAAAAGTAAATGCTACTATTTTGTTTTGGACGCTAAACATTGAACAGCTAGAAATCTCAACTCATGACGGAATGAAACAATATAAATATGTACTATGCAGTTTTTCAACTGATTAATAAAGCTGTTCAAAAGACAGGGGGCACTCTGTTTAAAACATGGGATGTGTCTAAATAAAGCAGGAATTAAGTATTCTTCAAATTAAAGAACGCGTGAAAAATAGCGACAATTTGTGCATAGTTTAATTTATTTTCCCTGCGCTGTCGTTAGTAAAATTAATTGCCGTATATTAGCCTCGGTCGCACATGCACAAATGAGGTGTTGCAAAGGAGAGATGAAACTTAAATGTAATAAATACATAAGTTCAATCAATATAACATATATTTTTCGAGCGTTTTAATCCAGTATGGAGAGACTCTCATATATATATATATATGCTAATGTTATATTAATTAGCATGTCTTCCGAATTTTCTCTGCGTGTGTGTTGTTGAAATATATATATATATATATATATTAAGTAATGTGATTTATAATTTAAAAATTAAAAAAAAAAATTTAAATTTAAAAATCAAATTTTAATTAAATTAAAAATCAGTTTCATAAGAAGGAACAACAACAAAGTCAATTATCTGTACGATCGTTTCGGAAATCCGTGCTTTTTATTTGTGGTATACATGAAGTCACGTAGAACAATTATACATAGTTTTTTTGGTAAGCACGGTCTCCTCATCAGCAAATTTAGGAGGATTTCTATTGAATTGAAAAGACACCAAAAATAAACCTAGCATTAAAAGTAAGGCAGATGAATCTTTTAGTTTTTCTTTTTTTGAAGTCAGGAACTGTGTTTAAAGTAGTCATTTAGATGACTACTGTGTGTGTTGTTGAATGTATGTATATATATATATATATATATATATATATATATATATACATATATATATATATATATATATATATATATATATATATATATTAAGTAATGTAGTCATTCAGCAAATTTAGGAGGATTTCTATTGAATTGAACAGACACCAAAAATAAACCTAGCATTACAAGTAAGGCAGATGAATCGTTTAGTTTTTCTTTTTTTGAAATCAGGAACTGTGTTTAAAGTAGAATCCTCCTAAATTTACTGATGAGGAGACCTTGCTTACCAAAAAAACTATGTATAATTGTTCTACGTGACTTCATGTATACCACAAATAAAAAGCACGGATTTCCGAAACGATCGTACAGATAATTGACTTTGTTGTTGTTCCTTCTTATGAAACTGATTTTTAATTTAATTAAAATTTGATTTTTAAATTTAAAAAAATTTTTTTAAATTTTTAAATTATAAATCACATTACTTAATATTGAATTAGCTCTAGGACATTTAACTATCGAGCTTATTATATATCTAAATTACAACGAGCATTTCCTGTATTTTAATTAAACTAGTAATTTCACTATTACATTAAAATACATTTAGCTCTTTAGACTATTATTCTAATCTCCTTTATATATATATATATATATATATATATATATATATATATATATATATATATATATATATATATAACAGTAAATTTACAGGCAAAACAAAACGAAACCTATAATTGAATAAAATACTTTTACAACTGTCGGAATTTTTTTCATATATTCATGTGAAATGATCATAGACAACGGAGATATAACGTTTGAAGTTGCTTATATCCAAGTAATAAATCAGGCATGTTGCAGTGTGGGCAGGGATCGTGATCCAAACGGCTGAGCTTGGCGTGGAGCTTGTGAAACTATCGACATCTCTTCCCAATTTATTCACCAGCCAGTATTTATAGCAAAAAAAAACAAACATTTACAATACTGCACCAGAAAACACGCAGATAGCCTTACACGAATTACATCAATTATTAAATCGAGTGTGCGTTTATTTGAATGAGTAGTAATAACAGGCTTATCTATATGAGCCAAGATGAATCTTATTTCGAAATAAGATCGTATTTTACAAGACCGATAGTCATTAGTCGCGTGCTCTCGTGTAATGAATGAATGCGTGAATGTAGGATTGACATGGAATTCTTAAAGATAAACTAAAATGACCGAAAAATAGGCCGGAATGACTTAAATAAATAACAATTTCGGGAAAAAACTAATGGACGGTTATCATAACGGAACTAACGGACAGACGGACACATTGAAAACATAGGTCCCTCTTTGATAAATCGGGGGACAAAAATTTTACTCCATACCCCTTGCTTAAAAAATAAATAATATGTAAATGCGTTACAGACTGACCGATGGAGTGAGTTGCATGCGACTAAAAATACCTTAGCATTGCCAAGGAAAACTTACAAATTTAAGTGCAGCATCTGTAAAGAACACATACTACACTTTGATCTTAGCTATGTGCCCAAGGAAAAGTTACAAACATAAGTACAACATGTAGTAAGAACAGAAACTACAGTTGAATCTTGGTCTTTTGGCCAAGAAAAGGTTATTTATTTGCTCCCTCGCCGAGAAAATTAAGCATAAGGCTGATTTTTATTGGAAGGAGTGAAAGGGAAATGGGAGCCAACTCCCCGGGGAGATGGGGAGATGGATAATGACAATTGGTGTGAAGGGTTGCCCCTACATTGACGAAGGTCTTATATGTTAGGTTGCCCCACATAAGGTTTTTTCTTTCAGTATCTCCCGGAACAGATACTACACTTTGCTCTAAGCCACAAGGTCAAGCAAATATATTGCAGTATCTGTCGAAAGAGATACTACACTTTGGTCTTGACCAAAAAGCCAAGAAAAGGGTATTTATATGTTCCCACACCGAGCAGATTAGGCACAAGACCGATTTTTAATGTGAGGAGTGAAGGGGAAATGGGGACCAACTCCCCGGGGAGTAGGGGAGCTGGATAGTGACAATTGGTATGAAGGGTTGTTCCTACATACAATAATTCATTTGTGTCGAGGGCGGGAAAAAAAAAAGAAATTCAAGTAGTGATTAGTAGGGCCCTCCTAAGCCCGTCTAGTTGATAGACTGCCCCTTCAGCTTTGGTTTGTAAAGGAACCTGAGCTCCTTCGGACCGGTCTCTAAGTGGGGATGCTCTATAGATTGGGCGAAATGGATACAAAAATTGGGGGAGGGTAGTGATTGATGTCTTTCTCTCCAAGATGGGTGAAATTTAGAGAGACGGGTGAAAAGAAAAACATCAATTAGGTGGGATGGGGCTCTTGGAGGCTTCCTAATCGGGAGAGGGCGGTGGAGCACTCACTCAGCTCGATAAGAGACTAAGAATAAAATTACACTTGACGGAACTGCGCGTTCCACACCTAGGAAGGGAACACGTATTCAACTTTGACTCCTTTTCGAACACACAGACTTGCTACATGTATCCATCTTCTGTCAAATGCCGAACGATGTAGCCTTCTTCTATCACATCTGATCTTCACCCGTATTTGGTGTTCAAAGAAAGCGATCAGATCCCTCCCACGGCCATCTTGCAGACGCAACGTCCAAATCACCATTCTCGCCACGGCCAAGATCGTAATGTAGACCATTTGTCTTTCCCTTTCCCACAGCGGCCTCACGTTGTCAACGACATTGGATACGGTAATCGGGCGAGGGTGCTCGGGATTGATGCGAGCTGTCACCTCGCTGACATATGACCAGTACTGGCAGAGTTCGCGCCAATCGAAAAAAGCGTGATCAGTCGTCTCTACGGCTGTTGTTCCACAACGGGGACAAGCAGGCGACTCCAAAAACCAGAACTGTTTCTATGTTGTAAAGTGGAAGTGCATTTCGGGCAATCGCCGGTCAAAGAGAACGAATTATTCAGATGACTCGAACCTGGCGACCAAATCCACGTAGAGCGGATCTCACTGCTGCCAACCCAAGTGCGCGCATAGCAGGTGGGCGGTGGCCCCTCTCACTAGATCCCCGTGGAGTTCCCTACGGGTAGCAGTCACAAGGTCGCTGGACCTTGATAATCGTTTTAGACGGGCTCGGCACTCTTTCAGGAAGGCTGAATCTCCTCGCGGCCTGCGACGACTCTCGATAGAGGGGTTGAGAATGGGGTTGGTCGGGAAAGACGGCAGTAATCGCGGGGTGCCATGGTTGCTCCTCTTGAAGGTAGTGAGTAAGGAAGGCGTCTCGATTACACTTCAAGTCCGGCATTCCCAAACCTCACTCACACGGACGTTGAATCCAGACCTGTTTGCTCACCCAGTTTTTTCCTCTGTCCCAAACGACCGAGGACTAGAGTTCGACAATAGCTTTTAGGGGTTGTGTAGGCAGGGGAAGTACGGTCAGTTGGTAAAGGATGAGATGGAAGACGTATGTGGCGCACACCTCGGCTCTACCCTTTAAAGAAAGTGTCCTAGGAAGCCACGAAATGACCGCAGCCTCCACCTCTGACCGTACCTCCGACCAAGTCTTATCAAGCTGGAGACCCGGTTAGAACGACACGCCAAGGATCCGAAACCAGACCATCCGTCCAGCTGAATGGTGCTGGGAGGTTTGCCTTGCCACTCCAGGCGCCCAACCGCAGTCCAACTGACTTACTGCGGTTTATCTTGGCCTCCGTGATTCTTTCGTATTGTACGAGTGCCTTCGACACGGTCTCAATATCTCTGAAACTCGACACGAATACCGTGAAATCATCGGCGAACGCGGATTCCTTAGCAGCTGAGCCGCCAGGCAGAGCTATTCCGTGCAGGCCCCCAATATCTAAGCTTGCGGAGCAGTGACTCCAAGGCCAGGACATTAAGCAGGGGTGAGAGCGGACAACCCTGACAGACCGACCGAGAGATAAAGAAATGGGTTCGAGCGCTTTCCGTTAAGTTGTCCGACAGCCGTGGGCTGTTGATACATAACGGAGATCCACTTGCAAAAGTCCGGTTTAAAACCGGTGGCCTCTAAGACAGATGCCAGAAAACGATGGTCGACTCTATCGAACGCTTTAGACTGATCTAAATTGATCCGCGCAGCTTCCGTGTCGTCATCAATTCCCCCCTCAAGGATCGCGCAGATCAGATGAATGTTGTTCTGAATCGATCTTTCCTTCACAGCGTAGTTCTGTTCCGGTTCAACCAACTCGCCGATAATAACCTGCAACCGATTCGACAGGACCCTGGCCCAAATCTTTAACTCTGTGTTAAGAAGAGTTATGCGTCTGTAGTTTTCTGAATCTTCCCCTCCATACCCGTCACCTTTCTTCAGCAATGTGATCACTCTATTGGTGACTTGCCCTGGGATGGATCCCTGAAAAAAACAATGGTTTAACACATTCGTCAGAAGAGGCAGAAACATGGGCGGCAACTTCAAATACAGTTCGTATGGCAGACCATCGAGTCCCGGCGATCTATCACAGCTGACCTGATTCAGCGCAGTAAAGACCTCCCGCTCCGTCACCCGGCCCTCGCAACTAGCCGCTCTAGCCACCTCAAGGCGGGGAGAGTCGGCCAAATAATCGCTAAACTAAAGGACCGGAAGATTGGGCTGAAGGTAAAACGCTCCTGGAAATGTTCTCGAAACCCCACGCAGATCTCCCAAGTTGATCCCAGGGTGCGTCCATCCGGATGTCTGACTTTCGCAATGTATTTGTCCGATCCACGCCTAGAAACCTCACGGCGCACGTCTGCATTAGAATAGACTGCTTCATTGCCTATATTTCTAAGCCTAGTTCTAACTACTTGGCCTTCCTAACGCTCGCTAGTCTCGCGTAGAAGCTAGTTCCTGACTTACCTTATCACCCTCCCCCGTAACCCGGGCTAGTTTCTGCTCTAGTTGTTTCTTCGTCCTGATCTTATCCAGTGTGCGGCGCTGGGAATACTTAACGGAGAAGCTTCTGATCTTGGTTTTCAGACCTAATCAACACTTACTCCCGGTAACGGCCCTAACTAGTGCCTTTTTAATTAGTACTCTTGACTGATTTGAAAGTCTTGTATCTCCAAAAGCGAGGTGTTTAACTTCCAGTACCTTGCTAACTTAGGCCTATTTCATAGCTTCAGCCGGGGCATAACTAGTTTATGGCCCGTCTTGCCTAGCCAAGTAAACGTGAGACAAGATAGGAAGTGTACCTCGCTTCTCCTAACTAACATCCTGTTCAAATAGGTGTTTGGATTCGAAGGAACGCTATTGGTCCACGTCCACATCTCCTGCCCCGGATGCTCGACCCGAAACCTGTCCACCAGACCGAATCTAGCCATCCGATCAGCAAGGCTGGACTCGCACCTCTCCGACCCTATAACTTCGCCTCCCACCTTATCTATCTTGCGGTCCAAGATGGCGTTCCAATCCCCCATTAGCACTACACGTTCTCGACACTCTACAAACGCGTCGAACTGACCGAAGAATGAGACCCTCTCACGAGCGGTGCTGGGTGCATGAAACACGGCCACCCGAAACGCAGAATCTTTTACGGCAACATCAGCCACGACCACCCTGTCCTGCGCATCTGGACAAAGTCGACCGTTGCGGACAGGGTACGTTTAATCAGCAAGGGCACTCCCTTCCCCAGCAGGCGTCCATATGCTGAGAAAACCTCAAAATCTCGCGCCAGCACCTGAAAATCCACAGAAGAAACAAAATGTGTCTCCTGAATCGCAGCCACACCCACTCCAAGGGCAAGAGGTCATGCCGGAGGCGAGCCACCCAGTCCGTTGATCTAAAGCCCCTAGCATTCAGACTAGCCAAATTCAAAGCCATGGTACCTACCTTAAGATGTGTTACACTCAGCTCCGAAATCGGTCGGGGAAAGGACGTCGACAGTGTATGCAATGCTCAAGGTGGTCAGGTTTGTCATATCCTGACCTTCTCTCACAATGCCGCCAACATCCAAAGGGAAAGTCAATTTAAGGGCCCTATAGAGTGATGGACGAACCAACACTGGGACCCTTCCCTTGCATTGTTTTGAGAGTTTCTCAAGGGAAGCGTCATTTTTCCTAATCAGTTCAATTCCCGGAGCAGCCCCTTCAGCGGCCTCCAGCATTGCCCACAAGTTTGTCTTGCAGGCCTCTGGAAGCCTGACAAAAGTTGTTAGCAGTGGGGCGTCCGGGAAATTAGAGGGGTAATTAATGTCTTTTCCCCCTATCTTTTGGCAATCCAGCAAAAGGTTCAATTTTTTTCTCTGTCGGTGGTGTAAATCCATTGCCACAGACAGGGGTCTATAAAACATAGTTTCTCCCTCATGTAAAGTGGAAGAGTCTCTTATGCAGTAAGTCCGTGAGCGAGAGAATTTGAAGGGTCTCTCCTCTTCCTGCGTTCTTTCTTTTTGGGATGGTTTGTCTGCATTTGTGTGGGGACACGTGTGCATGTGGTGTCTTGTGTTGGTGTTGGTGTTTGTGTTGTGTCTGGTGTTTTTGTTGTGTCTGGTGTTGGTGCAGTGTCTGGTGTTAGTGCAGTGTCTGGTGCAGTGTCTTGTGCGGTGTCTGGTATTGGTATGGTGTCTGGTGTTGGAGCGGTGTCAGGTGTTAGTGCAGTGTGAGTTTTGAAGGGGGAAATATGTTGTGTTGTTGTTTGGGTTGGTGTCTGCTCACAGGGAGTGGGGACCATCTTTTCTTCCCTTTTTCTCCTTTTCTTTTTCTGCATTTCGAATGAACTTGAGAGTGGTGAGGTTGGGTTCCCCTCCCTCTTACTAGCTAGATCATCCTAAGACGAGCAGTTTTTTTTTCCGCGTGGTCCTCCTCTCGATTGGTGTTGGGACCGTGCGTTTTTGTTGCTCCTCTGGTTGCTGCTCCTGTTTTTTATGTTGCTGCCGCTCTAGCTGCTGCGGTGGTTGTTGGTGCTGCTTCTTTTGCTGCTGCGACAGTGGTTGTTGCAGCTGCTTTTGCGGCTTTGGATTCTGCGGCTGTTGTTGCTGCCCCTGCTGCTGCTGCTGTCGTTGTGGAATGCAACTGTTTTTGCTGCTGATGCTGTGTAGCAGGTGATTGGGTTGATTTGGAGATAGATGTGTTTCTCCGTTTACGCCCTGCATCGTACTCCATTGATCCTTGGGGTTTGCAAGCTCAAGGGCTGATGTTGGTGATTCCCTAGTTTAAGTGACTGTTGCCACCCCGCTACTGGAACTGTGTTTACTTGTGGCGCTGGTTGGCTTCGAACTGCTTTTTGGGGCAGTTATTTGCGATGTGGGCCTGCGTCAGACAAACTCAACAGTGAGGGCGCCGACCTTCAACCACCACATTCATGTTGGTTTTCTTGAAAGATATTGTTGCTGGTACGCCTAGGAAGCCTTCTTTTTTGACCCGCATTACTACTGTATAACTTCCCACGTGGATATCGTTCTTGGAGCGTGGCGGGTCTATCCGTTCCACCTCTCCAAAATTACTGAGGAAAGCTCCCAGAAGTTCTGTGCATAGATCAGCAGGAGCATTGGGTATTTGTACTCGGATTCTCCTCCTGCCCTGATACTCTGGCAGTAACTTTATACCTGCGCATTAAAGTTCTGTGCATGAGAACTTTTCTACTTCATCCTTGTTGGGGAGAGTACGTCGCACATCGCGAAGCTCTTCTGGTGTATATATTTGTCAGGTATATTCAGTGTCTGGAGGTGCTCTCCCATTTCCTCTTTTTTCATTCCCTGTAACTGATTTGCGCGGATGTCCGAAGAGATGAAAGACAGGATCTTGCCCTCCATCGCCTCCCAGTCCCCAGCTATTGATTTGAAGACGTTACCTCAATATATTCCTTGCAATTGGTAAGGTACAAGTCTTTATATTCCTATATGGAGAGTCTCTTTTCAGCGGTTTCACCCCATACAGATCTCTCTGATGTCTTGGGCGAGGGGTCTTTTGTGGGGTTAAAAGATCGTTCCGCTGTCTTGGAGGTATTTTGTGAGACAACTTTCCCTTTAGGAGTTGATTCTCCCACGCTTTGCTTGTGTGTCCAGTACCGCTACGTTATTTGGGGAGCTTCCGTTTGGTAGCATCTCCCTTCATAATGTCTCTTGAGGCGGCTACCTCCTGGGCAGCGTTCATTTCTGGGCTGTATGCTTCTTCTTTTTGGGGGGAGCTGCTCTCGTAGGGCAGCTTCTCCCCTGGTAATGTCTTTTGGGGCTGCTGCCCCTTGGTTTGGTGGATCTCGTGTGTGTGCCTCCTCAGTTTGGTAATTTGCTCCCTCTTTGGGGGAGTTTCTCCCTGGGTACAGTATTTTGGTGCAACTGCCCCTGCTTCCATATTGTGCGGGCGGTACGTCTCTTTGGTTTTTGGTGTTGCTCCTACATGTTGGGAGTCGTTCTTTGGGGGTGTTATCATTTCCTTGCCTGGTGTTGTTTCTTTTTTCTCTTTTCCGGTATCTGTGGTTTCCATATTCGGTCAATCTGTATGGTAAAATCGGGGAAAAAACACACTGTTTTGACTGTCATGGGGACGGCGTCCAAAGTGGGTAGCCGACTTTGGCGCCAAAAAGAAGTGGCACCTAAGGCGGCAAGAGGGGAGATAGAACTGAGAGAGGGAGTGGGAAGTTAGTGGAGAGAAGAGAGAAGGTCGTGAATTATAAGCTCGAATCCCCCATCTATGTGAGGGGGAGCAGAGAAAGACAGGCAAAGTAGGTTTGCGGAAGGAACGCTACCAAAAAGCTCGTCAGGTGTTCCGGGCACGAGAGTGTGTCCAGAACAGCACTGCCTCGCGAGATGTAGGTATCAGAACAGATACTACACTTATATTGGCCAAAAGGCGAACAGGAGAAGGGTATTTTTTTTTGCTCCGCCACCGAGCAAATTAGGCACACGCCGATTTTTAATGTGAGGAATGAAGGGGAAATCGGGACTAACTCCCCTGGGGGTAGGGGAGCTGGATAGTGACAATTGGTATGAAGGGTTTCCCCTACATCGACCAATATTTTATATGTGTGTTTGCCCCCACATGTGGTCTTTGCTGCAGTATCTGCCGGAACAGATACTACATTTTGACCTTGGCCAGAAGGCCAAGAAAAGCTTAAAAAGCTAAGAACCGCATCTATTAACAACAGACCTTTGATCTTAACCAAAAAGGTCAAGCACAAAAGTGTTACGGACACACTGACAGACCGACCGACCGACCGATCGACCGACCGACGAACCGACGGAGTAACTTCAAGAGTCGCTTGCACGCGACTAAAAATCATACTTGTTACTTAATAAAAGAGAGACAGCATATGAAACGTATACAGTTATACACGAGGAAAATGTGGATTTACCATAGAAACAATTCATTAAATAGTAATAATTCATTAAATTAAACAAGTAGAATTTCGTTCAGCCCGAAAGCAAGTCCGCATTCCATTTATTATCTTTTTCTACTTTGTAGTGAATAAATAATGATGGTAAATTTGTTCAATCATTCCAGTATGATGCCGACACCCGATTAGCTCGCTCGTTTAATAAAAACCTTGAAAAAATGCATTACAAAATTCATTATGATATCGGACAATTACATTTTTTGGTTTATTTTTAACCGTGTATTTATTTCTCTAAATCAACATAACAATGGCCCACTAAAGATGTTATAACGCCATTGAGAGAGAAAGAGAGAGGAATAGACAGACAGACAGACAAGCAGAGAGAGACTGACAGAGAGATAGATAAATAGATAGATAGATGAATAGATATGTGTATGTGTGTAGGGGGTACGTGTTCCTCTGCGCTTATATATATATATATATATATATATATATATATATATATATATATATAGAGAGAGAGAGAGAGAGAGAGAGAAAGATAAATAGATAGATAGATAGATAGATAGATATGCATGCGAGTGTGCCTGTTCCTTTGTGCGCGTGGATGTTTGGTTGTATCCTACGGCATGTGAATATTCGTGATTACGATCAGTTATAGATATTTTTTAAAAAATATTCTTTGTAGTATCTTATTTTTTCATTTCTTGTGTCAATAATTTTTCTAAAGCACTGGACCTTGTAATAATCACGTTAACGGGAGGCGGTAGTAAAATGACTGAAATTCAAAAACTTGAACACATAATAATGCTAAAAACTTAAACAAAAAGATAGCCAACCTCTCAGTAAAATTATAAAGATAGCAAAAAACAATACATCCTCGTAGAATTCAAAAAGAGGAATATGTACACGTATATATTTTAATATATTATTATCCACTGACACATGTTTCGTCGTCTACGACTCATCAGAGTGGCTGAATCTAGCGCGAGTCGAAATCGGCACGTCGGGATAAGAAACCTAAACCCCTACCACGCGGCTAACCTCGCAGGACTGCGAAACGTATCACTTTTATGTAGATGTTTTTATTTTTTTTCTTCACGATACTTTCTTGAATTAATTCACGTATTTATACGAAAGTGCATTTTTATCTAAATGCATGTTGGGAATAATTTTCCCTTTGAGCAGTCTAGTACACCTAAATTGGGAGCGGCATATATATTATTTTTAAAATATAATTATCCCCTAACACGTGTTTCGTCGTCCACGACTCATCAGAGTTGCTGAATCTACCTAGATTCGAAATCGTGTCTCGTGACAGAAGCCTAAACCTCTACCACGCGGCTAACTTCGCAGAACTATTAAATGTATCACTTGTATGTAGATGTTTTTATTTGTTTTTGTTAGCGATACTTTCTTGAATGAATTCAAGTATTATAACGAAAGTGCATTTTTACCTAAATGCGTGTTGGGAATATTTTTCCCTTTGACCAATCTTAGTACCCCTAAATGGGGAGCGGCATATCTATTATTTTTAAAATATATTTATCCACTGACACGTATTTCGTCGTCCACGACTCATCGAATTGGCTGAATCTAGCGAGATCCGAAATATATATATATATACATATATATATATATATATATATATATAAAGAGAGAGAAAAAGAGAGAGAGAGCGAGTAAAACTATTCAAATTGTTAATTAAAAATCAGTTTCAAAAACAAAAAAAAATATTTACTCGATTGTAATATCGTTTTGCAAACGATGTTCATTTTATTGACATTGACAATAATTTGACAGAAGTTTTGGCCTTTAAAAACGTAGTCTCAACATCAACAAAAATGGGGGGGGGTTAAAGACACCAAAATATAACGTACATTTATGTCATTAATACGGCATATATTCCGTGAAATATTTTAAAAGAAAGTAAAGAAACAATAAGTTGTTAAGTTTATGTTGATTAAAAAAAAAACAGAAAATTAGGAACTCGCTGAACGAAATAAACGAGTTAAAACGCTATTCAGATATTTTTCAATCTGTCAGGAATAATGTTTTTAAAAAAGAACAATTATGCGTAGCTGAAAATAGGACACATTTAAAAGACAATATTTTTCATTAATAAAGATTGTACAAAATTTGGAATTTTTTAAAAATCCCAATGTCTTAGTCTGAAAAGTATACAATTTGACGCATAAGTCTATCGTCATTACTGGGAGGCCACTTACACATCGCCATAGCAGATTTCCTTGCCCCCCTTTTACCGTAATTCAAACATTAATGAGCCCATCTCATAGTTTTAGTGTCTTTATTCGTAAGATTAAACTTCTGCAAATGTTCTTTTGCATAGGTCGGAGACAGAACTACTTCATAAAAAAATATCGGCAATATAAAAAGACTTAGATAGGTTTATTATCTAATCCTGACTATACCGGAATAAAAATGACCACTCATTATTTAAAGATCGATAGTTAGATTTCTTTTCACTCGTAATACTGAACCAGGCTCTGCATTCATTGAGTTCTAAGAAAAATCTGAAAATATATTTCAGTTCAACTGAATGAACATTTTTAAACATTGGAATATATCAGTTATCATTATTAATCAGAAAATATGTAAGTTAAATTTCAATAAAGAAAAATTCCCAAGTGAGAACCAGTCAAAAATAACGGTTTTTATAAAAAGGATCTAAAGAACCTTTAATTAACATTTCAAAAAGTAAACCAAGAAAGATGTTATAAAAAATAACATACACAACTGGAAAATAGCTCAGAAAATATCGCATTAATGATTAGAAGGTGAGGAGAAATTAAAAGCGTCAAAAAACGGAGTTGCATATTAATGAAGATATATTAAATCACAAGCAAAAGATGCTCCAACGTTCAACCCAAACGCAAAATATACATAAAATAATCTCCAGCTGAGCAAACGTTCAGTGCAAACGCAAAAAAATATCTACCCGAGCATCAAGACTGATTGATGGAGAACACAACTGATTCGACTATACCAACTTCTAACATTTCAGTTTCTTTCTTTAAACAGAAATACAAAATTAACTGAACGTACTCACGGAATTAAGAAAACATTCAAAATCTAATGAATAATATTCATTAATAAATCCAAACCATAATTTTAAAGGATTTTTGAAACTAGGTATAACATATAAGATACACGGCGTATTCATAAGCGCCAACAAAACTCATTAAAACAGAGGAAACCAAGTTAACACAATAGACATGAGGCAGGTTTAAAAAAAAGAGATCGACGCCAATTTACTAAGTTCTATTTAAACCATTTCATGCGGTTTATAGCGGTTTAGTAGCGGTCGGGCAGAAGAAGAGAATTCACAGATCCACGAACTACTAGCCCAAAGCTGATAAAAAATAGCAAGCCTTTATGATCCAAAAAAGTGTTTATAGGATTTATAATTGAATCACATCTGTTAGCTTTCGGCCGAATTTAAAGCTCTCTTTTGCTAGGCATAATTACTATTGTTTGACTAATATCATACAATCAAAGAGGGAATCTAAACATTTAAACATAATTACATTTTACAGAGTTGGGCGAATAGGCAGTATCAGAGATTTGCTCGAGTCTGCCCTACAAGGATTTACTTAGAAATCCGCACGGTAAACGATTATACATTAGATCGACTTGTTAGATTTTGAACCGGATCGCAACTGCCAGATTTATTAGGCTGTTGACATAATGCCAATGACTAAATATTATTAGATTTTAACCTAGTCTACAAGACTAAGTTCATATTCTTTACATCATCTATTTAAATGGATAGGAAATAATCATGCTAATTACATGAATTAATATGAAATACGGTATAATTTTTTTATGATTATAATTACGGAATTATGAAATTTGTTCTTTTTGTGATGTTTTTCATTTATTTACAACTAAATATATGTTCCTACAAATAATTATCAAGGTTTTAATGCTTTATGTTTTTAATTGAGCTGTGCAAATATTATATGATATCGTATGCTACATTCGCTTATCAGTATTTAGCTTTGATATTAATATTTTTATGCTATTAAGAAATCATTAATAGTAACCGAAAAAAATACAAATAACTAATGGTATGTTCTTTGCTTTCTTCCTGCTACAAATTATATGATTATGCAATAAGATATCACTTACAGGGCAAATCATCGGATTCCACATTGTTTTATAAGGACCCTGTAGAGTTGAATGTAATAATCAAAGAAAAAAGAGCGCATGTGCGTTGTGAGGTTAGAGAGAGAGAGAGAGAGAGAGAGAGAGAGAGAGAGAGAGAGAGAGAGAGAGAGAGAGAGAGAGAGAAATTAAAGATGGCAGCCTGGATGCATAAGGTGTAGTCTCGTGGAATCTCACGATATCTCATCTTCCGCTGTACTCCTATGCAAATGAAATGCGGCTAATTTTCTAATAAAATGTATCTTGGCAGAGGTGGTTGGGAGAACACGTTCTGAAAGTTGAGAGAGAAAGTTGACATTGGCAAATTCTCGCTGAACATTTGCTTATTGCATTTATTTTATTTTGTTTTGCTGTTTACCAGCATATTCAACTGCAAGATATTTCGGCGTAACGGGGGGCAAGTTCGACCTTAAATTAATACCATAATTCAACGGCTCGACCCCGGCGCTTCACTGAGTGGAGAAGGTGGACTACACTGCCTGTTGTCTAGTCTGAAGAGCATTATACACGTAGTACCTCTACGTGTGTCCGGCGGGGCTTTCGCGGTATATCAATATCTTAGTCCCGAGGAAAAATAGGATTATGAAAGGCGCAAGGCAGCATTATTCAAGGCGTTAGCTATCGAGCCCGCGCCTGCTTGGGAGCAATCTGAAGCAAGAACCTTATATCCCGGCGAAACTGTCGACGTTTATTTGGCCGAGCTGACGAAGTTGACGGTGTTGTTTTGTGAGCTGCCTGAGCGGGATTTGGCATGCAAATGTTTGGCAGGGCTCCCAACCGGAGCAAAGCAACTTTTGAGGGCTTGTTCAAGCATAGCTTCATTGTCCCTTAATGACCTGATAGACCGGGCAGGGACCGTGATGAAAAATACAGAGAACCGGTAGTCGCTGCTGCACATCCCGCATCAAGTGATAATAGACCGTCCCAGGGACCAGTCCTGCGTGGTAAAGTCGTGTGTTATAGGTGCAATGGCCAGCCACACATTGCGAGGATCTGCCGGCGGCGACTGATAGCGGTTCGCGGCTACCTATGTAATTAGACTGGTCATATTGTCAGCGTCGCGGACAAGGTGCCAGCGTCGATCTCTTCCCCAAACAGAAATTAGACGAAACTCTTCCGACCATTCAGGTATATATAAATGAGACATTGTGCTCATCACTCTTCGATTCGCGATGCTCTCGCACAATAGTGAGCGCGGACCTCTGCTTAACTTAGAAGAAGACTACTAGAATAATCATCCTCATTGGAGCGACGCGGTATGTTGCGTGGTGGGCGCTTTGCACATTCGCACTAGAACTGGAAGTTCGGGTAACGTTTGAGCGCTGGTTGTACTCGAGACACCGCTGAGCTTTTACCTGCTTCTAGGCTATGATGCCATCAGATACCTAGGTGGTGCTCACATAACGCAGACAAAGGTTCCAGTGTGCGCTGCTTTGAAAATTGAAATTCCATCCTTTATTTTCGAATTTAAGCAGCAGCAGAAGGCTTGGATAGCCACGTGAAAGTTGTCGAAAAACCAGGAATAAGCCAAACTGCGAAATAGGCTAACAGAGTATCATGCTCGACCAAGTGAGGCCTACATACGAAGAGGAATTTCGTGATTAGATCCATGAGTTGTCCAATAATTACTTACCCCTATGAGAAACTTGGCCCTCACAGAGGCCCTCTCCCGCTGATGGCAGTCGCTCAGCACAACCACGCAAAGGCGAGGCCAGTGATGGACTATCGTAAACTGAACGCGAATGTTGATGCGTTCACGGCAGATGCTTACGTTTGTGCCAGCATTCTACGAGAGTGGCACCAGCGGGGGTCAAATGTGTCCATGCTTGATCTAAGAAAAGCATACATGCAGGTCCGAATCAGTGAAACAATGTGGCCATTTTAGACGGTGATGTTTACTGGCATCATGAATACAATCATTATCCCTGTGTTGTCACGGGAAGAAACAATAATAGATGGGGTGTTGGCGTACCTTGATAACATATATGTGAACGAAGACATTGTGTCATCATAAAGTGTCAGGTCCAAACTGGTTGGGTTTTGTTTGATGTGCAAGGATCTTGAACGTTTGGAGAATGGCGTCCGTGACTTGTGCCTGAACGTTCGACAGGAGCCTGCGACATTTACGTGGAGGCACATAACTGCAGTTCCTGAAGTGGCCGATGTCTTTACGAGGCGCGCAGTATTCTCCGTGTGGAAAAATTGTGCGGCACCTACCAGTGTGTGGAGGGGCTCGTGTGGCAACACGCATCCTAAAAAGAAGGGCAAGCGCAGTCACCAAATGCTGGGATGATGGCACAGCCGACGATCTCTTTGTTTGCACGGTGAAGGAGACCATCGCAAGGGTAAAGCAGGATGACCCCGATAAAGAAGACTGGTGCGTTGGTGGATACGAGCTCTTTGGAAATTGGTATGCCCTTGAAGAGGAATGGGGCTGCGATTGATGACACATGTTGGTTTCGACCGGCGAATGACTCTGCTATATCATCCTGGCAGAGCTCGATGCGGTGATAAAACGTATCAACCTGGCACTCCAGTGGAAAGTCAGGAAATTATGGATACACACGGGTTCGCTATGCGTGTGCCAATGGATATCAGACACGATTGCAGGCAAGACCAAGGTGCGCAGTAAGGCACCCAGAGAGATGCGGAGGTTGGATACCGTAAGAAAGCAAGCTAATAACAGAGTACAACCTGTCTGCGGATGCGGTACTGGTCATTTCAAATTGCAACCTTACGATAGGCCCACTTGGGTGACACAGAGATGTTATACCACAATGAAGAAGAAAGCCGAGCCAATACCATTATATGCCGCCTCTATTGATGTGGCGGATGAAATCAGGAAGATACACCATCTCAGTGGAGCCCCCCCCCCCCCGCGGAGCGAGCCAGACATGCTATTTTGTGCAGTTGTCCAATCTGTCGGTGCCCAAAATGCAGTGTCAGCGGTAGTCAAGGAATACCAAGCATGTCAGTCAATCGATAACGCCCCGGCCAGATTTTGGACAGGTCAGCTGGGCGTAGACGCGACTTAGAGACGACTGGGTGTGGGCATGATGCACTACGGCAGCTAGCACTTCCTCAACCTGATCGATTGTGGACGGACAAGGTTCGCGATCTGGCGCCCGTTTATATAAGACAGGATTGCTCCAGTGTCATCCGTGAATTGGAGTCCATATTTTATGAAAGGAGGACGCTTGAAGAGATCCTCACAGATAATGATACGACCTTCTGCAGTGGGGAGTTCATATTTTTCGTAGACCAGTGAGCGATCTAGCTCAGACACAGATGTGGATATGTACCGAGTTGGAACAGCATAGCAAAGCGGTGCCATCGAAGCGTGAAGATGATCGCGGAAAGAAAAAAATGCACGATCGCAGAAGCGGTCTATAGATATAATGCAAGGCCAAAGGATGGCATGACTGTTGCAAGAGCATCCAACAATGATGTCCATTGCTATCGAGTGAGCAACATGGACATTGACGCCCGTCCGCCTGATCGGCAGGAAACTTGAGGGTCGTATGAGTTAGGGGAAACTGGATGAAGTCTCCCAATAATCGATGCACCTACAGCTTTCAAAGAGGGCGAATAACTGGCATAATCAGTGAGTAAGCCGTGCTAGTCGATGGTACTCCAGGCCATGAGAAGGATATCCGGCCTGTCCTAAATACGAACCAGTTGGCGAGTAGCAGTAATGGTAAATCATCCAACGATGACCTGTTGATCCAACCTATTCTCCGTGATGGTACAACTGCGAACCCAAACGCTGATGCCAATTGTTCCAGAACCCCTTCTGAGAGCTCCGATAAAGATGAAGAAATCCAGCCCGGCGGTATGACTGTACGCCCTTACGCTGATGATAATGGCTTCTGAGAGCTCCAATGAAGATGAAGAAGTCCAGCCAAATCCCCTTCGTAGGAGTGCCTGCAACAAACAACTACGTCCACCATGCCACATATTTGGTCAGGAGACCAGGGGGAGTGTATAGTTGTAATGTAACAATCACAAAAGAAAGCGCCCGCGGGTGTGATTTGTGCGGTTATATTACTTATTTTCGAATGAGATCTGAAAGAGAGAGAAATTAAAGATGGCAGCCATATATATATAAAGTGTAGTCTCGTGGAGTCTCACGAGCTCTCATCTTTTACTGCACACGTCTGCAAATGGAATGGGATCAATGTTCTAATAAAATGATTGTTTGCAGAGGTAGTTGGGAGAACACGTGCTGGGAGTTGACAGTGAGGTATTCTAGCTGAACTTTCGCTTATTGTATTTATTTTTTTTTGTTTTGCTGTTTGCCGGCCCATCAACTGCCAATCCATTTGAGTAAGAAACAGTACATATAAAATATAAAACAAATTATTTCATGGAGAATCCTCACAAATAGTATTGGTTTTATAAGAAGAATGGAAATAACATCCCCATATAACAAGAGTAACACCTAATTATAATTCAGTATAATTATTAATGTGTATTTTACAATGCATTTTAGCGCACATTAAACTGATAAATTACTAATATAAATATGATCAGATTATATAACAATGTTACAAGAAAAGGTTCCCCTTTCTTGTAAGTAAGAAAAACAGTAGATAGACCCAGATTCGAACCTTGTAAGCAAGGTTCGGAAATAGATTCAGAAAGGAATACACATTGTTAAGTTTCAGCTAAAATAGCAAAATATATTGTTGTAAAATGAAATTTTATAAATTTTTATGAAACCGGGGTTAAAATAAGGTCATCGAGAAGAACGAACAATTGCAAATGAAAAACATATTGAAAACTGAGTTAGGTTCAAAAATAGGTTAGTAAGATTTCTTTGTCTGCAGAACTAGGTTGCCCATGTGCGAACCACGCATGTGTAGGCCACGCGAGTTTCCACGTGTGTGTCTCACGTTTTGAAGCCATACATGACGTCATAACAGAAAAGGAATTCTCAATATCGTTTGCTAGTTTTAGTGAGATCGGACAGACGGCAGACAGAGTTTGAGACGAAGATAGGAGACAGAGCTGATGGTCAGAGTAGGGCCCCTTTGGAGGTGAGGGAGAAAGTTTGAAACATGTAGAAACAATTTTGAATTCCTGGATGTCATCATCATTTCGACCGATCGAGTGATAATGAAGGACATCATCATATTTTTCTAACTACCGTATTCGTGTCATCATTCTACCATATTGAAGGTAATTGGAAATCATGTATATGAACCTTGTTCCACTCATCTTTATAATTAACTTTGTGTATAACTCATCTAAGTAATGCGTCCCCCTCTCCATCTCAGTAATGTGTCCCCGTCTCCATCTAAGTAATAGGCGGTCCCCTCCTCGTGTGATATAAGAACTGATCCCCTCTCTCAGTCGCTATGCTAAGAATCTACAGAACTGTTTAAATGCTTTCATTCTTCTCTATCTTCCGCTCATTATCTTAAAAAGTCCCAAACCACACAACAACAATACTTCTTTAAATTAAAATGTTATTCGCTGTCTCCGTGCATTATATGGAGGTAAACATTTTGTAATTAAAATAACCTTATTTTACTTGTACATGAATGTACGCAGATAAACATCATTGTATTCTCGTTAAATATTTTTCATATCTTTGATTAATGCTCTGCTTCAACGTAATATGCTCCATATAAGTATCCCAAGTGTATTTAGGCTAGTAATATTTAGTAACATTTAAGCAGTTTTTCAGCTGTCAGATAGAAATTATATCTTGCGCAAAAATAGAATTTATCAGAATTCTGTTAAATCCAGTGCTTTCTATTTTGGGCGTGAAGTTTGCTGCATTGACGTTCTTTACTCTTGGTCACATCTACGATTAGTCATTGAGTGAAACAAGGCGAAGCACTGTGTTGGCATGCCTCCAATCATATTGCAACGGGATCCAAAATATTTTCTAATTCTATTAATATTCTCACTGCATTGGTCATCGTTTGGATGACTGATAATATTTACTCGTTTTTTTTTACTGTTTCCATTTGCGATATAGATTGGATTTCGTCTGGCAGCGTCTTCCGTTTATCCACGTGATTATTACACATTTTGTGAATCAGGAATCAGAGTCTTAGAAAGATGAACATTTACATGCGCCAAAATTTGAAAGTAATGTAAACTAGTGTGTTTAGTTAGCGGTTCCTCTGTTTACATATAAGAACAGAATATTTATTAGAATATTCTTTAAAAGAAACCTTACTGCAGAAAGATATTCCGTATTAGTTCATCCCCGTGTACGTTAACTAATCCAATTATGCATGAAATTAGAAAGCAAGCATGTCGTGTATCGCTCTGAGGTTTATATTGACAGCTTTTCATATAAAATATATGCTAATAAATTACTAGTTTCTTGCAATATACAAAAAACAGGCATACCATAGCAGATAACAATTCTTTCATCCTACAAACATTTTACTTACTTAAGAGTTTATGCAATAAAAAAACAAAATAATCTCGATAGATATCGATTACGAGCTTATTTTTTTGTAAATTATAAGGGTTTATTTCCAGACTATGGTTATTAATGCATAATGTTTATTTATATAATTATTTTATCAAACTGAAATAAGAAATATAATAAAAAAATGTGAACATTGATAAACACCAACGTGATGATACTTTCTTGCATCGACATAATAATAATTTAAACTCATATGACAGAATATACGTCGGTTTCTATATTTATAAATCGTACTTCGCAGATAATTAAGTAACAGAGGCATATATAAAGAACAAATATGTTTATTCTAGGTAGCAAGCTTATCAGTCTCCATTGTTTCCTATAATGGATTAATATTCTCATTAGTCATTTGCAGCGGTTCCCGTACAAAGATTCAACTTAAATTTACTTAATATCATTTTATTTGTGTGTGTTTGTATAGAGAACTCGCACTGTTTAGTAAATGTAGTTTATTCATTGTATAAACTTGTGGAGGAAATATGTTTGGCTAGCGATCTTAAATAACAGCACGTGCATATTTATAAACAAGTGGATTTTAACACGGTATATGTCTAAACAGTGATATGCGAAAACCGATAGCTAGCTTTATTGTCGTGCATAAAATTTCGAAATAAGTACACACAGATGTGTTGTGTGTGTGTGCGTGCGTGTGTCTAGAAATGGTAGATTTCTTTATAAGTATTGAGATTTTGCATTCCCTAACACTGGTAAGGAGCAACGATTCCTTAAACCCGTCTTGTAAAAATATAGACATTTTGTACTAAGCAAAAATATAATATTTAAACAGGCAATTACCCAAGGTGGGGATGAGGCTCAATGGAGCCGCTATCAATATGGTAGTCAACTAACATAGTTGGCAGACGGCCAAGAAAAAATGCAATAATCGCACGTGTTTCAAGCAAAAGCTATCCTTATTACTGAACAGCACTTAATTTACCAGGTTTACTATTTGTAACAATGCTGGTTATAGTTCTCATTATAAGAGACTGTAATTTCTGCCATTTGTGTATGCGATTAACGCAAAACCATACATGTGTATTCAACGGCAAATATATCTAATCTATATTATTATAAACTTAAATGGCTTTGTAACGGGTGTTGTAAGCCCGCATCCGGTTTACGACTTCCGATTGCGCATGCGTACATGGACATACACCCATGCATTTTGCAGAATTTGAACCGCGCACTGACATATTGACTTTATTATTTTAAGATTAGAATTTAACATAACGGAGATTAGGATGTTTTGCAACACTTCTGCATTACAAATATTCCATCTCCATTTTCTTACAAATAAATCAACTTTGCCCCATTGACAACCATAAGTACAATGTACAACGGTGATTTCACCATCGCCTTTTTTTTTAAATTTATTCTCCATGTTTAAATACACCTTTCTTAAAAAAAACATTCATACATATCCTTCTACACTATAAACTAAAAAAAAACGAAAATATGTTTTTTTCTTAATGTGCGTTACAAGTAAATAATCAACGTGTACTCTTTTGCTATGTACGTTTTCAGCGTTCCAATTGTTTTTTCGCGTTTAAATTATCCAACTAAACAATTGTTAATACTGCCTGCTTTTTTTACATCGTTTTTTCCGTATTAAGTTTAAGTTATTTTAACGAAATTTTCTTACAAATAAATCTACTTTAACACGTTGACAACAATAAGAGCATTTTACAACGGCGATTAACCCACCGCCTTCCTTTTTTACGTTTTCTCCTCCGTTTTTTAATACACTTAGTCTATTTTCTTTATGCACCAAGCGCCACGCTCATACCTTAATTCCATAGCTAATATAACGCATTAACCCAACGGCTCACGGGTAGTGTAGTAAAAAATCAACGCATACGGCTAGCTTGAGCGTTTAAACCGATGCGCATACGTAAAAAAACTAAACTATGAAATATGTTTATCAACAATTTTCGGATACCGTCATTTTTCTTGTTTTATTTACGTTGGAAAATATGTATACATTTTTTTCTTACAGTCCCGACATACAAAACTAATATACAATAAAGATATATAACTAAAAATAAGTTATTAAAAATTGTTTTGCGTCACAAACACATATCATTGTTCCGCGTAATTGTTTTACTGTTTTTCATATACAATAACCAAACATACTAATATTGTATAATACTTTCACGGTGGATCTTTCTCACATTTAAATTGTACGAATGCTTTGTCTGTCTTTTATGCTTTCCTTACATTTGTGTATATTACATTTTGAAGAATACTAAGATACACAAAACGATATTAAATCGTAGATAATAACACACGCTATACGTTTTTAGAGATCAAAATTTATGAACCGATTATTTCGCGCGTAATTTCATGGCAAGTTGAAATAGTCTTGAATCAAAAAAAACACAAAACAAATATTTTCTAATGTAAATACAAAATAAAGAAAACTACTTGATCATTTTATATATTTTAAAGCATATTTGGTAGCATAGTCTACCGCCTAAAAGGAAATAGAAGTCTACTTTTTGAGGGGTTTATACGTTTCATCGGTCTTTGGAGAAAAAAAAAGAAGGAATTAACAAAAGAAGAAGAATACATTTTAGAGTGAGGGGGCCAAGTTCTTATATGAATTTGACGAAAAATTGACAGCCACTTCGGTAATCGAGACATGTACTCTTTAGTATATCTTCAAGTTTGATGCTGATTGTGGACGAAAGAGTAAACATGGTTGTTGAGGTCATAAGATCCAAACATTTTATAAATCCGTAGAAACATTTCACAACGTGCATGTGTGACGCATTTGATTTTTTAAAGATTTGCTTTAAAAGACCTCCCTGTTACATTATCATTTTCGTATATATTTTAGGCTGATAAAAGACACAAAACAAAGGTGATCTGTTACAACTCATACTGTATATTTGCATCTTGTCCTCTTTTTTTAAAATTATTTTGTAACGGATTACATCCGGCTTACATGAATTATTTTTCATTTAATCTAAGATGCAAAACCATTTATTATCAAATGTATTCAGTATTCTTTTCACTGGTCATAATGTGTTTTCGCGCGTGCGCGCATTCAAGTTTTTCACAGTTAAGCATTACTTCTGTATACTCACTTGCGTATTCATGCGTGGTGGAGCATAATGGTTATATTGAATGTTTTCATTGTATCCTGAATTTCTTAAGGCATTATTGAAGAACAGACGCCCCATTTCATAAACTTAGCCATTTATTTGTTCTTCTGATCAGTTGTCTTAATTTAATTCTGGGACTTTCACGTGCATATCTAAGCTGACCTAATTATTAACGCTAATTTTCGCGCTTTTTTTCTCGGTCAGTTTGACCTTGCTTTTCAAATGTAAACTTTCACCGATTTTCGGGTTTTTTTTAACCTTAATTTTTTAGATTCATCCAGCTTTGACAGACGTGTTTCAATTATTCTCTCCAGTGCTTTTCTTTTAATGATTTGGAATTCATTCCATTTGCGCTTTTCTCCAAGGAATTCTGCCTTTTGGATTATTTTGGACCATTTGAAATTTACCCATTGGATTGAAATTTTAAATTCGACCGTTTTGGATTTTACCATTTTTGGGTTTTTTTCCCTTCACCGGACTATCCATTCATGTGAAATCTTTTTAACATTTTTCTTTTGCCTCCTGTTCCCCTTACCTCACCCTTTTTTAACCAATTAAGATCTGTGACTTACTTGTAGTTTCATTAAACACTTTTATATGCAAAATCCGATCCTGCGTTTTGCTTATTCCTGCCCTCTGATTAGAAGGAGAGTATTTCTTCGAAACTCCGCGGATTAAAAACTATCCACTTATCTTGTGTTTCCTTTTTTAAAATTAAATATATTTTAACACTTTTTCAAGATGTCTTTTAACATGTTTTATTCATCATTTGTTCATATATATATATATATATTTATATATGAGTCTATATTTGTGTTAAATACTTGTAACGAAAAATACGCCTTATACAATCGGTGTCGATATGCTTATACAGATATGATAGCTTTTTTCCAATAAATCATGATGGCTACCCGCAATACGATGGCGGGGCACGTTTTCAATATTTCTACCGGAACTTTTCTCATTACATCGTTAACTTTTTTCTTGTAGAAATAATCTCGGTTTCCCTCGGTAGAGTCCCCAAGATAAATGTTCAATGACTATATAAAAATATTGTTTGTTAGCCGTGAACAAAACTCAGCAGTTTAATGCACCATAATCCTTTTATTCGGAAAAAAAAGTATCACCCATACTAATAAAACTATGCCCTTCTTGGAAAAAATATATATACGTATAAGGCCAGTGTAAATGTATGGAGTGAAATCTCTGCCTTTCATAAGATTCGAACCAGCCACGCAGCCATTTTTACAGCATTTTACAAGCCTTAGCATAGAGTCATCAAACAATTTCCAATTGTAAAAACGGAATAAAGAAATACTAACGCTGAAGATTTTAGACAATCAAAAGTATTTTAACCTTAGGAAATTGTTTACATTGCATACATAGAAATTAACTGACATTTAGTTATTATTTCTGAGACAGTAAACATCCTAAAGTTTTCCTAAACTTCTTGGTGATAATAATTCTCTATGTCTCTCTCTCTCTGTCTCTCTCTGTCTCTCAATGTATATATATATATATATATATATACACATATATAATGTGAAATAACTGTCTTTTTCACTTATTTTTTTATTATATAAACTAATCCTGATTTAAGTTGCTGAATGTAATAACATAGTATATAATGAATAAATGTCAAAAATCTCTATTTCAAATTCTATGATGTTAATCATCTAAAGATGTATTCCTTAATTCAAGCTGGACTGACAATTCTTGACAGTATCTTTTTCGTAGCACAAAATTAATCATTTAATTTTTATATCAAACAGTGAACTTATTTTGTCCTTAATTCATCAGCAGATGTAGCAACAATTAATCCAGCAAAAGGAAATCAGATGTGTTTGAACACGATTAAAAAAAAGACTTAAATTGAAAAGGAATATATATATATATATATATATATATATATATATATATATATATATATATATATATATTAGTGACTGTCAATTTTGTAACAATCTACATCAACTTTCGCGTGATTTCAAAATTACAAAGCTGTTTACTAATTTTGTTTTATATAGCTTTGATAAACGTTAGAAGCGATACGGAAAATACATATTATCTAAATGGTATTGTAATACTTTTCGGATATATTTGCTTATATAAAAAACACATCCTTGTCTGTGTAAGTCTTTGTGTCTCCATGTATGCGAGTTCGTACTCTATGGATTTAGAGACGGTTGTGATGATTTTTTTCATCTATTTATTATATTTTCGGTGAAGGAGTTTTTTTTTGTATTAGAACATACACTACATTTATTTGTCTATAAAATAGGCGATGTCGCTAACTACGATGATAATAAAAGTTATAAGATGGTGAAACATTACTTTATGCAGTACTATTGATGGTTAGCTTCATATAATAATATTGTTTATAGACGAGAGAAAAAAACAGAATTGCTTAACAGACGTAAGTGTTATAATCTCAATGGATAATAAACATTATTCGTTTACTGTATAAAAGTATATTTTCTGATTACCGTAAAATCACATATTAAATGTGCATTTATTTTCCCAAACGTGAAAACAAATTCCTGAAGGATCGGCTGCAGGCTTTAGCATTACCGTAGTTTTAGATAAAAAAAATATTTATTATTTTATCATTAATACAGCAGGGGATATTCTTTTTAAGAAAAAAACACAAATAAAAAATATATAATATAGGTAAAAAATATATATAATTAAAAATCATTGTTTTTGGCATACGAAAATATGCACACTTTTTCCCCATTTTAATACAGATTCTGATACAGCCAGAAAAATCACTTATTCTGATTCTGATACAGGCAGAACGTTCACTTATTCTTATTCCGATTAATCGTTCCAACACAGGTAGTCATAATATAGATGATATATATACTCAGAAAATGTGTTACGTCCAGAGGGTTCAATATGCATGTTGCTCCTATGGGGCTTAACGTTTATATTACTGAAATATTAGGGAGGTAATCGAAATTTATTAGGAGAACTTGAGTTATTGATTAAATTATCTTCCTCCACACAAGAATCTCAAATTCGATTAGTTTATAATGCCACAGTATTTTGTTCACGTAAGGGCCTAATCATTAAACATGATTCAGAATTTTTATGTTACGTGAATTATTACCTTACCCTCCCTAAGCTGTCCGCTCAGTAATATGTCATGATCGGTGCATGAGAGTCGTCTTGCGTAAATCAATATTAATCATGTGAGACATTTTGAAAAAAAAAGTTGAACTTAATAAAAATTAATTGTACAAATTATAACCGACGGATAGAGTTTGAATTCTTGTTAAAAATATGTTTCATATTCAAACCTTGATGCTTCGTTTAAAGCAGAAATGTGTATTTTTCAGGCACATTCGACAGATATACAGAAATTAAATATTATCGAGCTATAGAGAATGTTTACGAAAAAAAAATTGATAGCTTTACTAAACCCACGGAATATAAATAATATACCATGACGACGCAATGGAGTATACAGAAACCGTGACAATATATGTCTTGCAAAATTTACGTTTAACATTTGCGCCTATATCTATTCTATAAAGCAATCAGCGTATGAAAATATGTGTACTGGTATATATATATATATATATATATATATATATATATATATATATATATATATATATATATATATATATATGTGGGTGTGTGTATGTATATATATATAGATAGATAGATATAAGTGAAAATGTCTGTCTTTCTCTGTGTGTGTGTATGTCTGTGTAAATTATCCTACACAATAACTATGTCAATTTTTTTAAGTCTACATACTCAAAATTAGATATACAGCGTTTGGAGATTTGGGAAACTCTTTTTAATCCGTTTTCTGTCAGAACTTTGGTTGTTAAGGGATTAAAGTTAAAACGATTTGACATTTGAGAACTCTACCAAACTCGCCCGCCAATGTTGGGTACAAAACAATTGAAATATTATATATAGATCCCTTGAACATGGATCTAACTTAATAACTTGATTTCACCCCAAAACAATAAATGTTCAGTTGTCATAATAAGGGTAAACTTTATCAAAAATTGACCTCTGCGTCTCTACCAAATTACACAGAAAATTACTGGTCTAAACATTTTTAATTTTATCAAGAAGGGTTTTTCAAGATATAGCAAGCGTTTTAATCTGTTTGGTTCGAAACTTTGAGCTACCAATATATAGTTGTATGTATGTATGTTTGAATGTTAACCTTAAACTTTCGACAGTGGCGACGGATTTTCAGGAAACTGGTATCGTTTTGAAGCTCGACCATTCAGACGACAATTATCGAAAAATTGGGTAAACACATTAATTCTATCACCATCAACTGGACCGTTTTCTACAGGGGCGGGGTCGCTTTTTCGCCATTATTTTCGATAGTCATCTCCTCTTTCCGATTGTTTAGCCTATATCTAAACCTACGTCACTTCCGGTTTGAAGGTGGTCGTAACGGCAAATACGTCACGTTTTTTTCCTGTCCTGTCCTCCTTCACAATACGGGTTCGAGCCTGCATTCCTACTAAGACTTTTTATGCTCAATACACCCCAAATACCCGAAAAAACGCCGGACAGACCTGCTAATCTATCTATCTATATATCTATTAATGTGAATGTGTCTGTGAGTCTGTCTGTGTGTGTGTATATGTGTACATTGTCCTACGCAATAACTGTTAATTGTTAGGCTACAGACTCGAAATTTGATATACAGGTTACTGAGAGATGAGCGTCCTGATAGGTGTCCGGCCAGAAATTTGGCTGTTAATGGGCACAAGTAAAATGATATTACCTTTGATAACTCTATCAAACTCCTCCGATAATTTTGGGTCTAAACACTTAACATTTTTGATATAGCTTCCTTGGAAATGGATCTTACTTAATAAATTGATTTGCCACAAAAACACTAAATTTAAGCGTTCATAATAAGAGGCAAATTTAAAAAAAAATGACTTATGCGGTCTCAACCAAATTACTTAGAAAATTTCTGGTCTAAACATTTGGAACTTAATATAAAGTGTATTCAGAGATAGGGCTAGTTTTTTCTTGAATCGAAAAATTTTAGCTGCCAATATATACATGCATGTATGTATGGTTGCATGTCTGCCTAAATCTTTCGACATAGGCGACGGATTTTACCAAGATCAGTATCGTTTTAAAGGTCGACCTTTGACATGACAAATATCGAATAATTGGGTAAAAAACATTCATATTTTCTTCCTTCAACTAGGCACTTTTGTAGAGGGGGGTAGCTCTCCTTTCGAATGTCTAGCCTTAATGCTAACATAAGTCCTTTAAGGTTTCGCGGTGGTCGGAACCGCAAAGACGTCAGGTTTTTCTCCCAACTTTTCCTCCTTCGCGGTACTGGTTTGAGCTTGCCTTACTACTATCACTTTTTTTTTGCTCACCATACACACCAAACAACCCAGCAACGCTGGGCTGAAATGCTAGTATATCTATAAAAGTAAAAGTGTCTGTATGCTCGTGTGTGTGTGTGTCTGTCGGTTTGTGTACATTTCCCGAAACAATAACTCTGTCAATTTTCATTCTACAAACTCCAAATTTGTTATACAGGGTATGGAGATTTGGAAAACTCTTTGCAATTCGTTTTCTTCCAGCAATTTGGCTGTTAAGGGGTCAAAGTTCAACGATTGGGTCTTTAAGAACTCTACCAAACTCATCCGCCAATTTTTGGTATAAACACTTGAAATTTTAGATATATGTTCGTTGACATGGATTTTAATAACTTGATTTGTCTCCCAAAAAGTAACTGTTAAATGGTCATCATGGTGGTAAAAGTTAAAAAAATTGACCTCTGCGGTCTCTATCAAATTACTCAGACAATTTCTGGTCTAAGCATTTGAAATGTTACATAAAAGGTATTCAGAGATAGGGCAATCCTTTTAATCGGTGTCAGTTGAAAATATAAGCTATATCCATCAAAGTAAAAAGTATATGTCTGTCTGTACGACTGACTGTCTGTGTACATTTCTCGACACAATAACTGTTAATTTCCCGTCTAAAGACTCGTAATTTGATATACGGGGTACGGAGATTTCGGAAAATCTTTGTAATTCGTATACGGCCAGCAATTGGTCTGTTAACGGGTCAACGATTTGGCCGTTAAGAAATCTACCAAACTCCTCCGCCAATTTTAGGTATAAACAATTGAAATTTTCGATATAGGTTCCTTGGACATGAATCTAACTTAATAACTTGATTTGGCCCCAAAACAATGAATGTTAAGTGGTCATAATAGGGGTGAAGTTAAAAAAAATGACCTCTTCGGTCTCTACCACATTATTATTTCTGGTCTAAACATTTGCAAGTTTACATGAAGTGTATTCAAAGATAGGGCAAGCTTTTTAATCGGTTCGAAAAGATGAGCTACCAAAATATAAATGTATGTATGTATGTTTTATGTATGCCTAAAACTTGTGAGAGTACGACGGATTTTCACAAGATCATTATTATTTAAGAGCTCGACGCTTCATATGCCATATCGAAAAATTGGCTAAAAACATTAATGTTTCACCCCCACCTGGGCACTTTTCTACATGGATGGGTCGCTTTTTTTCGCCAGTATTTTCGAAATCATCCCTTTTTTTGATTGTCTAGCCTTAATTTAAAACTACGTCACTTCCGGTTTGACGGTGATCATAACAACAAAGGCGTCTTTTTTTCCCATTCCTTTCCTCCTTCGCGGCACGTGCCCTTTCTACTACCACTCTTTTTTCTCACACCTCCAAACACCCGGGCATATATAAATATATATATATATATATATATATATATATATACATACATACATACATATGTATATTATATTATATTAGAGAAAGAAAATAAAAATGTAAGATTAACTACATAATCAAAACTAATTTTTCGACTTAATACACCAAAAAATAATTTACAAAATCCTTGTTCCGCGGAGTTTAAAAAGTCTATTCTAGCAATTCTTTTAATCAGAGGACATGAAAATATCTGGACATTTTACTCGTTCCATGCTAGAATGTTCTAGTTATGGCATTCAGGTTAACCGTAATTTATTGTAGTCAAAACCGCCGAGAAAACAAGAGGAAATGTGAAAAAAATATTTAAAAAACGCGCATAATACACACACATACAAACATACACACACACACACATATATATATATATATGTATATATATATGTATATATATATGTTTCTGTTGAAATATATTTTCTTATAATATACATCAACCCTTTTTTAAGAAGCTCAATGTAATTAGAGAGCAATATAGAGAATTAATAACAAAAAGTTATATTCCAAAATTCATTATATTGACCATCTTTAATTTATTCGTTTCATTCAGTTGATTATACAATCATTGATAGTATCTGAAGAAGATTCACTGATTGATATAATAATTAAGTGCTTGATTTTGTGCAACGAAACAGATACTGTCAAGTATTGTATAAGACAACTGCATTAAATGATTTTAGGAATATAACTTTTTGTTATTTATTCTCTCTCTCTCTTTATATATATTTATATATATATATGTATATATATATATATATATATATATAACATTGAAAACCGAAGATCTTTTACACACTTGTTCTCATTAGTAAGTTAAAGAAAACGAACGTCAGACTTGTTTAATACCGGAGGGGTAACCATTCGTGAATGCTAGACGCTTTATGTAAGACCTCTAGCTGACGCTGCAAAAAACAAAACAAAAAAAACCAACAAAACCAAAAAAACCTGCTTTGCTCGTATAAGACTGGTTACGACAACGGATCTCCTCATTAATCAATCTGCCAGCGCGTGTCATCCATCATCTATACTAAGATCAGATCGTCTCCGTTACGCAGACGGAGGAGCAATCAATTACGCTTATGCAATATTCATTCTTTATAATACATATTTGAACTAGAATAAATTATCAATATAATATTTTTCAATAGTTATTTACGTTGTGATTACCTAAGGATGGAAGAGCTCTTTTTTTAAGTCAAAAGTACATGAGAATTAAAACATAGATAGATTAAAATAAGTATAACAAAACAGATGAGATGACCACGAAGGAGAGTGGAAGAATATAGAAATTAGAAATAATAGAGATAATGTCATAGATATACATTATCAGAATAACTTATTCAATACAGAACATTTTCCTTCAATCACATTGGTATTTAAGCAATTGGATTCTAGCGCCATTTAAGCGTTACTCATTAGTTCATTATGGCATAAAAGAACTCCCGAGTTCACTAATTCATATACATTACACGTATACAGACACCGCCAAAAAAATGGCCCAAAAATCAAGTTGATGTTTTTTAAAAACAAATTACATTTATTAAAATCCATTATTTCTGAGTAACTTTTTTTCCAGAAAGATAAAACCCTGAATTTTTTCATATATAAAGCAGAATAATGTAAAACATTTTCTACTATTTTTAATTAAATTTTAAATGTTAAATTTCCCCCAAAAGTTAACAATTGACATTGTTTGTTTTGCACAAAAAACGTATATAAATAGTTAAAAAGAAAAGAGTTTTTGAAATAACTAATTTGTGTATTTCTTGTCACACTATAATTTAGCGTGATTTTCTATGAGAATATGCAAAAATATTATAATGTAAGCTCCTGGATTACAAATAATTCCACTTATTCATATAGGTAACCAATTACTTTGCGTCAATTTGATACAATGTTTATATCTGTACTTGATAAAAAGCAAACTACGGAAGACCAAACAGGCCAAAAAAAATTATTTTTCAGTGATGAAAATTTCAATGTATTATTAACGCTGAGACTGGCCAGTACCAGATGGGTGACCATTTGTATGAGTTTGGTTGTTAATGTGTATGTGTGTGGGGGCCAGGCTTCCCAAAATGGGGGACAATTTAAAGCAAAATAAAATAAATTATTTCAGCGCGTTTGGTACACCGTAGTCGAAATGCGGCACACGTTTTCAAACGGGATCGAAAAACTGATGATATCTTTAACACAAAGGGCACAATATTTATCGATTTTTTGTGTATCGATTTTTCAAAGCATTCCCTCTTTATTAATGAGCATGCATTATTCGGCTCGCTAAAAAAATAGTGCATTTATTTATCAAAAATTTTAAAATGGCTTTTTTCGTATAAATATTAATTTTTTGTTTGTTTTACTTAAATGAAGTATTTTACTTAACATATTCACCGAATTTCACACTTCAAACCTCAAATGCGGCATAACTAAATACAATCGATGTTTTGATATTCAGACGTCAAAATAAGATATGCTAACAAGATTTTTGTTGTTTTTTTTAATCTATAATCCTGTCCCTTACAACAACACAATAAGTTTTGTTCAGTTACAGATTATTATTTTAAGAATATTTGGAACCCCATCAAAACAAGGGGGGTGTTGTAAGCAAAAAAAACATATAAATATCGTTTATGAAAAATAAGTACACTGTTATAAAGTTCATTCTTCTCTTAATAATCCTTGAAAATTTCGTATTGATTGGATAATTACTGATATTGGGTAGATTTTTAAAAAGACGGTCCGTCAAAAATATTCTCTTGACCCCCCCTCGTTTTGGCGGTGCCTACACTTATATTATTTTAATAGCATGCAACAAGGTATTGCCCTGTTGAAAGATACGTATAAAAGTAATTGCTAATTTATTATCATATAGACAATTCACTATAGATGATTGAACCTCATATGTAGTATCAAATCGAAAATTAATCACACATAACTAGGTTCATCAGCCCTGTGAGACGAGGGCTGTTAACTGAAAAACGATGTCGTGCGTAGTAGGCAATGCAAGGAATACCTGTCCTACAATCAGAAACAAGGAGTATGGTATAAAATTGCCCCAGATTGCCACAAACACATACACGCACAGCCACACACACATACATACACCCCCCGCACACACACACACACACACACACACACACACATATATATATATATATATATATATATATATAAGAGCATATGAAAAATATTCATAAAAGTAACAGCAGGTTCTCCATAGTTCAATTATTTTGGAGTAAGTTACTGCATGAATGCATTTCAGGTCTCCGCTCCTGGTCGGTTTCATGGATTCGATGACTATAAAATACAGAAAGGTTAAATGTTCGTTGATCATCATTCAATCCTGGGCAATGTCGGGTGTCCCTGCTAGTATAGAATAAAAATATATATATATAGAAAATTTATAGTGTTCATATTATTATATAGTAGATATAGTTTATATATATTATGCATGTAGTATATATATATATATATATATATAAATATACATATATAATGTGTATGTGCTACATATACAGTATATATATATATATATATATATATATATATATATATATATTAGTGTTGACACTATTAATCGGAATTAGAAACATCGAGATATTTATTCTATTTTCCGATGCCAAAATCGATTCCTTTTATTATCTTTTAGTTTTGATTGTTTTAGATCTTAAATGCTAGCGTTTTCTTGTTCATAAATGTTTATTTATCTACCAAGTTCATCTTAAAAATTGCATAGACTCAATTCATTATATTATCCTTTCAGTCCCCACCTCTTAATCATGCTTTCATTTTATTTTGCAATTACTTATAACGTCACCAACTAAGTTTCGGTACCCCCCACCTCCGCTGTTATTTTATATCGCAATTTTCTTAAGACATGACTAGCTAAAGTCCAGAATAAGATCACGCTTTTCGTTTAACGGTCAATGTAAAATTTTGGAGACCGAAGTGTTTTTTCGAGCTAAGTGATTTCTATATTAATTGTACTTTTTTTTTAGATTCAAATATTAATAACTAGATTTCATTTCATTATTCAATGTATGTATTTCTGTTTTATTAAATGCTAGCGTTTTTCTCGTCCATAAATGTTTATTTATCTAGTTGATCTTAAATATTGCATAGATTCAATTCAATCCTGTATATTATCCTTTCAGTCCCCACCCCTTAATCATGCTTTCATCTTACCTCGCAATTACTTATAACGTCACCAACATACTTTTGGAAGAACCTCATTTATTCCGCTTTTCTTTTTAAACGCAAGTTTCTTAAAACGTGACTAGCTAATGTCCAAAATAAGATCACGCTTTTTTTAACGGTTAATTAAAAAAAACTGTCTTTTGAACGCTGATGTTATTAAAACTTAAGTTCTTTTCTAAAGTTTGCATTTTGGAGACGGACATTTTTTTTTCGAGATAAGTGACTTCTATATTAATCGTACTTTTTTTTTATTTTTAGATTCAAATATAAATAACTACATTTTATTTCAGAATTTAATTCATGTATTTCTGTTTTATTAAATGATAGCGTTTTCCTCGTCCATACATACTTATTTATCTACCAAGTTGATTGCAAAAATAAATTAGGTAATTGTATTCATTTTAGTTCGGGGGTTCAAAATAGACTTCGTAGCCTCGTAGGAGATGTGCTTTTCTCTTCCCTGCAACATCTATCTCACAGAAGAGATGTTGCGAGTTTGTCTCTGATGTATCGTTATTTGTATTGAAAGTGTTCCATTGAGCTTCAATCCATGGCCCCCCTCGCCAAACTTTCACAAGAAACACTCGTCTAGCTGAAACACTATCAGTAATCCCCCCACTATTTATCTGTGCCTAAACCTAAACGTAGATTCCATGATCAAAGCTTCTTTCTTAGAACCGCACGCCTATTGAATTGTCTTCCATCTTCCTGCTTTCCGGCTGAGAACAATATGGTTGTGTTCAAGTCTAACGTAAATAAGTTCTTGATGAACCGCTCCATATAAGTTAACAAATTTACCGAATGTTCATTACTAATATTACTATATTGTCCAATTCCTACTGTAGACGCTTAAAGCCTTATCCTCGAGTGACCTATTGTCCTTGATAATGAGGTGATGCCTGTGTAAAAAAACCTGTTTTAGTAATAATCTATATAATAAAACAGTAGACGTGTGCGTATGTATAAATATGTAACAGGTAAACTTATCAGCTACTGATCACATAGAAACACTCTCAGAAAATAATATTCATGCGAAAAGGGCGGTTTGTAGCGAATACTATGTTTGCTTACATACATATATATCGCATACAGACATCGGCAAATTTACATGTAACATGTTCATTAAGCATTAGCTGACAGTTTTTTTTTTTGTTTTTTGTGCGGATGCGCGTACATTTTGGATTTTTTCTCAGGCTGGAACGCTCGTTTTTTTTGTAATTTCAATTCTAACTGAGCACATCAACTCTTCTTTAATGTTTCTGTATTAATAACAAAAAATAAAATCATCCATACATTTTACTCGCGGTTTGAAATTTGTAAATATGAAAACAAACCTATATATTTTTTTACGATTTCATGTTTACTTTATTTCATGCATATTTTTAACACGGGGAGGGGGATGATATCCGAAATACGGACCCCGCTGAAATAAAAAAAAGTTTTTATGGAGAAAGCCATTCTTAATATTAAGAGAGGAAGGTATTATTTAAACTCTCCTGTACTTTCACCTTACAATTTATTAAATCAGAAACCGACATGTATTATCTCTATTTTTGTAAACTAATAGTTAACATTTAGTATCTGCTTCTCATTCCAATTTTTCATTAGTTTATTGTACAGCAAATCTTGCCTAATCACTAACTGCACTTTGAAATATTTTTTGTAGCATGAATGTTAAATAAAGTGTTTCTACAGTGTAATACCTATATTAAAAAAGTACAAACAATTTATGATGAAATCATGTATTTCGAAAAACTGCTGAGTCTTTTTTTTTCCAGAAGTGACGATTATGGTGGGGAGGACAAGCACGATTATATTGCTTTAAAATGTATTCTGGAGGCCGCCAGAGATTACGAAACCTTTTTAGGTAAGGGTGGAATGGGATTTAGTAGTGCCTGTTCATTCTCCCAAGCATTACTACTGCCTTTTCTGTTTATGAAGAAGGAGCCAGTAGATGATTTCGCTGAAATGATGCGTCAGAACAGATACTACAACTTGATCTTAGACAAAAGGCTAAGTAAGCGTAATATAGTTTTCTACTAGGCATTAGCTCCTACTAAAAAAATACAAAACAACCGACATAGCATATATTTTAAGAGGTGGAAAGAGGAAGATGGAGTAAATCCGAGAAATGGCTACAACAGTTTAGGATCTCAAGAATACTTTATTTCATATATACTTTTAAAATAAGAAATTCTGTTCTCATCACATTTACTTCACATATTTAACTCTTTCTACCTGAATCCTCACTAAATAATATCAGATAAATATTTAATGAAATAAATGGAAATGGTACTTTTTAGCAATGGCTAAGAACTCGTACTAATGTTATAAATGTTAAGTTTCTCTTAAGAATCTCGATGCTGGCATATAGTAAGTGAGTTCACTGAACAATCTAAACAATACAAACTGAAACTTTTCGTTGCTTTTAAGACTAATACATAGCCTCCATTAAGTTTAGTCTTGTTTTGCGAAGTTGGTTTACTTCGGTTAATATTGTGTACACTAAAAAGATATTTTAAGTTGGAGGCGATTTCAACTCTATTACATGACTGGTTTAGATTTTTATTACAAGACACTAATGAAATTTCACTGTAGACGTTTAAATTCTTTCATATTTTAAGCAGGAAACACTTTGTTGGTAAGTATAACATTTTTGCCACAGCATTTTGTTTATCAGCACTCTTGGATTGGAACAATATATTCTCTAATACTATCTTCAATTTGATTCCATTACAGAACTCTTTTTCTGCTCTAACGAAAAAGTTGTTTAGAATTATATTTCTTCTTAATTTAACATTGTTCGGCATGAACTTTTCTAATTTTACAAAGAGGACATTTTTATGGCAAGTTTCTTATCTATTTTATTATATAATGTTTCTTTTCTTGTATGAAATGTTTTAGGGAAGATATTGATTTGTTATTTATTTACTCGTGTTTTTCTGCTTTACAATTTTAACTAGATTAATAAGAAGCAAACTAAACCATTGTACAGGCCAACGAAATGTCTATATGGACACCATTTTTACATAACTATAGGAAAATGTAAGGGTAAGTTCCTTACCTATTTCATAAAACAACTATTCTATTTTATTTATATAGAAAAATGAGGATCTTGGAATTACATTGATTTATTTACTATATTTCTTGATGTTTTTCTATATATAGTTTTGATTTCATACATAATTCACTTTTACCTTATTTTATTATTTTTTTTTGCACAGAAAATAATCTGCCAAGAATTTATACTCAAACAGAAAACTGCCCCATCTGTGCAGTGTTTTACCGTAAGTAGGTGATTTCGTCATAAGTTACAGAAACAGTGTGTATTAAATGTTTGAAGTATACAATTTGTTTTTTTTTTTGGTTTTCTGTGTTTTTCTGTTAGCGTTGTGTTGAAAAGCAGAAATGTACTGTTTAGTATAGGGGTATTCAGGAAAAGTCTGGTAATTATTCCATAAATTACAATTTTCACTAAACAAACTCTGCTGACAGATGGTGACTAATTCTATGGAACACAACACGAGCTGAACGTTTACTTTGCTTTTTTACCCTAATCCTAAATTTAATTTAATTTTGCAACGACGTTGGCTTACTTTAGTTTATATTGTGCAAAATAAGCAGGAATTGCAATTTCTGTTAGTTTCTCCATTTAAAGTTAAGGGAGTGTCATACAATTACATTATTCATGCACATTTCTGGATACCTATTCCTTAGAAGCACGAGAAAGAGCATTCTTTGGGGTGAATTTTGAAGATGACAATCGCCGAGGCAAAAAAATATTCATTATTTTAATAGTGTTAAACGAAAAAATGCATCACAACATTTTGGTTATCATAACTCATGGATTAAAAAATGTATTTTCTAATTTAATCTTCTATTTCAGGCAATCTGTTTCTGTTTTCCTAATTAAATAATTCATTTAGTGAATTTCACTACTTAATATTATCAGTTAACTTTTAATTTTGTTTTCAATTATTTTATGTAACTAAAGCCAAAATATTGCGTTAATCAAAATGAGGATTTTTTTTTATTTATTTAAATGTAACATTTGAACGAAATGATTTTCTGATTGACATCATCAATTGGCACGGATGCCTTTTTTCTACCTATATACTTTCTTAGATATTGTTAATTTTATGTCAAAAATCCTTCTTTAATATTATCAACATAATAAAAGCGCATTGAAATAAAATCCCTAATTCAAATGCGACTTTTTCCTTTCATTAGAGTTTTCGTTTGAAGTGAAAAATTCTGGATAAAAAAGTCAATTTGAGGGTATTGATACGTACATTACACTTTTTGACTAATTCATGTTTCTGGCTTCAGTCAATTATCTGAAAAAAAAACTATGGCACGATAGATTAGCTGAATCTCAGTAGTTGCTAAATTTGTATTCAATTCTCTAGATAGAGCAGACGTGTTATAATATAATAATGTCGAAACAACTCGATACGCTATATAGCAATAAAATCCTTTTTAAGTGATTTAGGCAAAATCTTTTGGTGCTTATTGCTTTCTTGAGGAAGCGCAGTGCAGATTGATTTCTAACATTTTTTTTTTAAATCAATAAAAATAAGTGAAAGTAATTGAGGATGAAAATTAGATATACATTGTTACAATTTTCACTTGTTATTGTTCTGATGATCCCATGCAACGCCGTGTACCTGTACTATAAAGATAAATAAGAAAAATATAGAAATACAATAAATGAAATTGCAAACATATGTCTAACCTAAGATTATTTATTTTTTAATTTCTTTCAATTGAGGAATGCTTGGTCAACCTTTTCTGATTTTCATCAGGTGTTGATTGAACCAGAGTCAACTGCAGACGATAAATATCGAAAAATTAACCAAAAACATTAATTCATTCAACCTCAACTGGGCAGATTTATACAACGAATGGTCGTTTTTTTCTAAGTTATCTTTTCTTTTTAATTGTCTGCTTAATTTACACGTTTTCAGTTTCCGCTGGGGCGGTGGAGACATCGACAAATACGTCAAGTTTTCTTTCCTACTTTGTATTACGGGTTCGAGCCTGCCTGCCTGCCTACTAACACTTTCTTTTTTCATTTTACTCAACACACCCAGCCAACACCAGATTGTTTTTATGTAATGTTTTCCGTTCTCTTATTTCTATTTCCACAGCCCTCCCAGCTCAATATTCTTCTCACACCACCTCTACGCACTCGGACAACGTGCTAGGGTAGATTATTATTTATTTTTTCCGAATTAAGACATAATACATAGACGTTAGTTATTCTTAGGATAGAGGAATTTTTAATGTTCAAAATCAACTTTGATTTTCTCATTGGTTTATATAACCCTGAGCAATTTTAAGTTCTCGTTTGGGGTTGGGTTAGAGAGGGTAAGGTAACTTTTCGGGTCAAAATGTATGTGAAATTGTCTCATATATTTATTTAAACTACCCGTCTTGGTGTAGGTAAAATTATTCTAGATATGTCTGGTATGATCACCGTCAATGAAAAGATAGTCTGTAAATTATCTACCATAGATGAGATACAATTATTTCGTAGTCTAATACCCGTCCTAGGTAGGTAAAATATTATCTTGCTCGAAATATCAAATGATGCATAGACATTAAAAATTCCTCTCTCCTAAGAATAACAAATATATACAAAATCAAATTCAATTTTCTCATTGCCTATATTTTAGGGAGCAACGTCGGATGGCTTCGCTAGTCTAATATATAATTAAGACATTACATTATTTCATGTATGTTTGGAGCAATGAGGTGGGGAATATGAAATCAGACCAGGAAATGACCGAAACCGTCTGCGAGTTAAACATTACTATATTCCATTCATATTTTAACAGTGGAGTTGGGAATGTCGTCAGTTTCGGAAATGGCTGCAAAATTTTAAGTTTTAGACATTATTTATTGTATAGTTTTAACAGTGGCGTAAGAAATAAGAAGTCAGTGCCGAAAGCACTACTTTATTTAAAGCATATTTTAATAGACATTATTACATAGTTATTAGTTTCATAAAGGGAAGAGGCGATAATGTGAGTTAAAATTATGAAAAATGTGAAATGATTGGTGTTTTCTTCAATGAAATAATCAACCTAGACAACATATAAAAGTTATTATTTTCGTAAGAGGCGGGAGGGCGATAATGGGGGTTAGAATTATGAAAAATGATTGTCGACATTAGTAACATATCCCAGAATTATGAAAAATGATGAAATGTCAGATAATTAATGGGCGAGTTCGTAATAAAATAATCGGCCTAGACAGTATATAATATTATTTTAGTAGGTTAGAAACATCAAAAATTAATGTCGAAATGAGTAACATATCTAAGAATTATGAAAAATTATGAAATTTGAATACATCGATTGATATATTTGTAATTAAATAAACAACTGAGATAATATATAAAATGTATTATTTTCGTTAGGGGGGCGATAATGTGGGTTCAAATTAAAAACAAATAATTGTCGAACTTAGTAACATATCCAAGAATTATGAAAAATGATGAAATGTGAATGAATTGATTAGTGTGTTTGTAATGAAATAATTGGCACACACAACATATCAATGTTACGATTTTTGTAAAGGGGTGCAAGATTGTGGGTAAAAATTATAAAAAATTATAGTCGAAATTATTTACATTTCCAATAATTATGAAAAATTATGAAATGTGAGTTAATTGATTAGTGTGCTTGTAATGAATTGGCCTACACAATATATGAATGTTATTATTTTTGCAAGGAGGTGTATAATGTAGGTTAAAAATATTAAAATTGACTTTGAAATTTAGTTTCATATCAAATAATTTTGAAAACTGATGAAATGTGAATGAATTGATTGCTGTGTTTGCAATGAAATAAACAAGCCAGACAATATATCAAATTATTATTTTCGTAAGGGGGCGATAATATGGGTTCAATTAAAAAAAGAATTATCGAAATTAGTAACATATACAAGAATTATGAAAAATTATGAAATGGGAATAAATTGATTGGTGTGTTTGTAATGAAATAAACTATCCAAACAATATATAAAAAAGTATTATTTTCGTAAGGGGGAGATGATATGGGTTCAATTAAAACGAACTGTCGAAATTAGTAACATATCGAAGAATTATGAAAAATTATGACATGTGAGTTAACTGATTAGTGTGTTTGTAATAAAATATTTTGCCTACACAAGATATTAATGTTATTATTTTCGTTGGGGGGGTGTTATAACATAAGAAGAGGAATGATTAAAATTTATAAAATGTGAATAAATCGATTGGCGTGTTTGTAATGAAACAAACAACCCAGACAATATATCAAATTTATTATTTTAGTAAGGGTTAGGCGATAGCGTTGCTTACAACTATTAAGCATGATTGTTGAGATTTGTAACACATCCAAGAATTATGAAAAATGATGACATGTTAATTAATCGATCCGTGTGTTTGTAATAAAAGAAACGTCCCAGATAATACGTAAGGTGAAGTACGATAATGTGTTAAATATTATGAAAAAATAATTGTCGAAATTAGTAATATTTCCAGCAATTATGAAAACTGATTAAATGTGAATTAATCGATTGGTATTTTTTAATTAATTCATCGGCACAACAATATATCACACTTAATAATTTCCGTAGGATTAAGGCAGGCCTATAATGTTGGTTAAACTATGAAAAACGTTATCTAAAGTTATTATATATCCAAGAATTATAAAAAAACTGATGAATTGTGAATTAATCGATTGATGTGTTTGTAATGAAATAATCAGCCCAGACCATATATCAATGTTATTATTTTCGTAAAAGAAGAGTCGCGATAATGTGCGTTAAAATTATGAAAAATGATTGTCAAAATTACATACGGGTCCAGGATTTATGAAAAATGATGGAATGTGAGCTAATTGATTCATGTTTTTGTTATTAAATTAATCGGCCCAGACAATATATGAAAGTTATTATGTTCGTAAGGTGTGCGTTAAAATATGAGAAATGATTGTCGAATTTTTTAACATATCCAAGAATTATAAAAAAAAATGGTTAAATGTGACTTAATTGATTTGTGAGTTTGTAATGAAAAAAAAAAACCCAGACAATAAATCAAAGTAATTTTTTTCGAAAAAGGAGAGGTATAATGTGTGTCAAATTCATAAAACTCTTTGTCGAAATTAGTAACATATCCAGTAATTATGAAAAATGATGAAATGCGATTAAATTGATCGGTGTGTTTGCTAAGAAATACGAAGCCCAGACAATTTATCAGTTTCTCTAGATGGTCTACAATATTTTACTGAATTTTCAATGTAAACTGACGAATGACTTCACAGTTTTAGGGGTGAGTAGAAAGACACATAATTATGTTGCTTTTTAACGTACTCTGGAATTCTCTATGAATTAACAAATTTTCACTGGAGAGAGTAATATCAACTTTTGGGGTCAATATGCAATCTCTCACATTGTCATATTCCAAAAATATGGAATAACTATGGAATCACATCCCGGAAATGATATCGTTTCTCTTACTGATATGTTGTTGGCGGTTGTGATAGTAAGGGGGCAAAACTATATTAATATTCAAATTGTAGTAAAGTAAATGTTGCCTAATGATTATTCGCGTCAATGCATTAATGTAATTATTTGGAAAACATAATGCGTAAGGTTCAAGGATTAAATTTCTACTCACCACAACAACTGTGACGTCATTCCCCGAAGGTCCCATTGAAAATTCAGAAAAATATTGTTACAAAAACGGATAAATTGTCGAGGTTTATATTTCATTAAAACACATCAATCAATTAACTCATATTTCATTGTTTTTTAAAATTCTTATGAATGTTACTAAGTTCAGCAATCATTTTTCATAATTTTAACCTACATTATGACCTCAAGAAAAATAATGACATTGGTGTATTTTCTGGTTTGATTATTTCATTACAAAGGCAGCAATCAATTAACGCACATTTAATTATGTGTCATATTTCCTGGATATGTTACTAATTTCGAAAATCATTTTTCATAATTTCAAACAATATTCCCCCCCCGACTTACGAACATTATAACTTTGATATATTAGACGGGTTGTTTATTTCATTACAAACACACCAATTGATTTATTAACATTTCATCATTTTTCATAATTCTTGGATATGTTACTAATTTTCGAAAATCATTTTTTAATTTTTAACCCACGTTATCGCCTTACCCCTTACTAACATAAAAACTTTGATATATTGTCTGGACCGATTATTTCATTACAAATCGACCAATAAATGGACTCACATTTCATCATCTTTCATAATTCTTGGATATGTTACTAATTTCGAAAATTATTTTTATAATGTTTACCCTAATTATCGCCTCCCTTACAACAATAGTATGTTTGATATATTATCTGGCTTTATTATTTCATTACAAACAATCTAATCAATGCACTCGCATTTAAACATTTTTTAATTACAAACGCACCATGCAATTAATTCAAATTTTATCACTTTTCATAATTCCTGCATGTGTTACTAATTTTTACAATCATATTTCGTCATTCTAACCCACATTATAACCTCCCCCGTACGAAAATGATAACTTGGATGCATTTTCTGGTTTTATTACTACATTACAATCACACAAATCTCTAAACTCACATTTCATAATTCTCATTATTATTGGATATGTTATTAATTTCGACAATCAATTTTCTTAATTTTTACCCACATTATCGCTCCCACCCATTAAGAAAAAAGAAATAACGAACATATACTGGCTGGGTTGATTCTTTAATTACAAAGACGCCAATCAATTAACTCACATTTTATCATATTCCATAATTCTTGGATATGTTACTAATTTCCACAATATTGTTTTTATAATTTTAACCCACATTATGACCACCCCTTACGAAAATAATAACTATTATGTATTGCCTAGACCGATTATTTCATTACAAAGACATCAATCAGTTAACTCACATGACATCATTTTCCATAATTATTGGATATGTTTCGAATTTGTACAATAAGTTTAAACACTGGGTTTATTATTTCATTAAAGATAACACCAATCAATTACCAACATTTAATCATGTTTCATAATTCTTGGATACGTTACTCGTTTTGATAAACTTTTTTCATAAGTTTAAACCGCATTATCGCCACTGCGTACGAAAATAATAACTACGTGAAATGTATGTTAAAAATAAATATGAAATAAAGTAATGCTTAGATCGTAAACTGTTTCAGCAATTTCCAGCACTGACATTTAATCCCCAGCCCACTGTTAAAAATATAGATTAAATAAATGTATGTCTAAAACGTAAAACGTTGCAGCCATTTCCGGGGCTGATTCAATAATCCCTTATCCCACTGTTAAAAATATGAATGAATTATAGTAATGCTTTACTCGGAAACGGTTTCGGCCATTTCCTACACTGATGTCATATCCCCCACCCTACTGTTACAAACATACATATAATAATATAATGTCTAAATCGTAGACGGGTTCAGCTTTTATATATTAAATGAAGTAATGTTGAGATAATAAACTGCTTCAACCGTTTCCAGGCCAGACTTTGTATCCACACTCCTTTAAAAAAATATATATGAAATAAAATATTTTGAGATCCTAAACATCTGCAGCCATTTCCGGAGCTTACTCATTATCACCCCCAACCTCTTAAAATATATGCTGTGTCGGTTATTTTGTATCTTTTTTAGAAGGAGGTAATGTCTGGTAGAAAACTATATTCCACTTTCTTGAGCTTTTTCTAAGTTCAAAATGTAGAATCTCTTCTGACGCAGCATTTCAGCGAAATCATCTACTGACCCCATCTCCATAAACAGAAAAAGTTGTAGTAATGATTGGGAGAATGAACAGGCATTAATTCACCGCCCCCAAACCATACCTAAAAAAGAAGTTTTTGTAATCCCCGTCGGTCTCCAGGGTAAATTTCAAAGCAACATAATCGTGCTTGTCCTCCCCACCATCATCGATACATACCGTCACTTCCGGAAAATGACTCAGCAGTTTTCCGAAATACGTGATTCATTATATATTCTTTGAATTTTGTTTTTAATATGCGTATTATATGCTAGAAAACCCTTATTTAAAATTTATGCTACTAAAAAAATAAATATTTAAAAGTGCAGTTAGTGATTAGGCGACACTTGCTTTAGAATAAACTAATCAAGAAATGTGATTGGGAAACATATACTAAATGTTAACTTATACTAAACAAAAATAGAGATAATGCATGTCAGTTACTTGTTTAATAAATTGTTAGGTGAAAGTACAGAATAGTTTAAATAATACATTCCCCTCTCCATATTAAGAATGCCTTCTTATATAAGAACATTATTATCCTTGCACTCTCCATAATCCGGGTCTCCGTCCCTCCTCCGTTTTAAAAACAATGTATGAAATTAAGTAAATATGAGATCGTAAAAAAAACGTACAGTTTTATTTAAATATTTATAAATTTCAAACCGCGAATAAAATGTACGGATGTTTCGTTTTTTTTTTTTTTTAAATTTTAATAAAAAAATCATAAACAAATGAGTTGGTGTCATGAGATAGAACTGCAATTAAAAAGAACCGTGCGTTCCAGCCTGGGAAATACCAAATGTACGCACAAAATAAAAACAAACAAACAAAATGACAGCTAATGCCTAATGGAAATGGTACATGTTAATTTGCCGATGCCTGTATGCGTTATATATGCATGTAAGCAAAGATATTATTCGCTATAAACAACCATTGCTGCATGACTATTATTTTCTGAGACTTTCAGTACTATGTGCCCAGTAGTTTATAAGTTTACCTGTTAGATATTTACACAGTCACACACATACGTCTACTGTTTTATATATATAGAAGAAAAGATAATTTAATACCTATATATATATATAAATATATATATATATATAAATATATATATATATATATATACGGTGTGTATACTGGTATATATATATATATATATATATATGTGTGTGTGTGTGTGTGTGTGTGTGTGTGCGTGTGTGCGTGTGTATGAATATACAATAGAAGATGAAAGAAATAACATTTAACATAATGATTTAAATACAAAGAACCAAATTTACTAGTGGCGAAATATTACTTTTTAAATCGAAGTAAAAGACTAACTAGTTTTCGTTCTCAATAACCCTTATTTCCGAGTGGCTTCCAGGCCTTGATATATTGTGACAACTATGTAAAAAAAGACATAATGTTTTAGAAAAAAAATACACGCAGCGTGAAAATATTTGAAAATACTCAATACTTAAAAGTAGAAGCAAAATAACATGAAATGTGCAACTTTATTCGATGGAATAGAGCATTTCTTCTACAATGAATTATCACGTTAGTCACGTACATTTTTAAAGCTAAAGTCGATAACACACAAATAAATAAAAAAATGAAATGATTAAAATATATTTGAACACAACAAATAAAGTTGAAACTATTTGCATAAAAGATAATATATTGCTTTTTATACAAGGTATTACCCTTATGTTTTCGTTCGAATGGAATTACGCTGCTTTTCGAAAATACACGGAACTTTCAAATATTTTGAAATACCTCATGAAATGTTATATTTTTTCTATGAAAACGACTGAAGAAAATCCTATGTGAAAATAGTGTGTTTATACAATTTAAAGAACATATGAACTTTCAACTTTCCGATAGAAATATGGCAAACCTTTACAATTAAGCAGAGAAGTCACGAAATAAAAAAAGAGTCCAACTTTTAAAGCCTAACACATAAATGCAAGATAAGTTACTCTTCTACCGACATGGATAAGTTCCGTGTGTTTTCACACATTCAACGCTTTCATTCGCTTGAAAAAATCTACTGGCGATTTCGTAAGTCAAACGAACAACAACATGTCCTACTTCGGAGTCTTAACTGTTGCCTATAAGCTACTACCTAAACGTGACATCACACACCAGGAAACCGGCGTTGTCAATTAGGCGAGGGCAGATTGAATCCAAACCAAGCCCTATAACTATCCATCCTCATCTTTTAGCCTCTTAGCCACGCACGCACGTACGAACGCGCACCCCCGCATATATATATATATATATATATATATATATATATATATATATATATATAACGAAAACAGAATTACAGTTAAGCTTACCAAAATAATACAAGATGGTAAAACTATGGTATATATATATATATATATATATATATATATATATATATATATATATATATATATATATATATATATATATATATATATATATATATATATAATCCCTCGGATTTTACTTGTGCAAATGGATATTTAACCTATTTTGGGGGGATTTTGGATTTTACCGTTATTTGATATTTCACCAGACTATCCCTTCACGTGAAATCAGTGTTATTTTCACCCTGTACCCTCTGCTTTACTATTGGTTACTAAGTAGGATCTATGACTTATATATAGTTTCATTAAATACTTTTGCAAGCAAAATGTGATCCTGTATTTTGCAAAATCTTACCCTCTGATTAGAAGGAAAGTATTTCTTCGAAACTCCGCGGATTGAAGACTATCTGTTTCTGTCGTGCTTCCTTTTTAAAATTATATGTTTTTCACTCCTTTTATAAGTTTTTTTAACATGGTTTATTAAATACTTGTTCTTATATAAATATATATATCTATATATCTATATATCTATATATATATATTTATATATATATATATATATATATATATATATATATATATATATATATATATATAAGCAATCATCACTTTAAAAAAATGGAATCCTCCCATAGTCGAAGACTAGAATCACGCAAGAAAGCAAGGACGCTCGAATGACGCTGCAGAGTTTATATATCCTTTTAAAACAATATGTGTGCTAAGTGATTTCTCCTTAGGTCTCCCTAAATGGTATCGGTTACCCATCCCGATTTCTAGTAAACGTTCATTCCTCCTCCTATCCCATAAACTTTTCTTTCCATCTTCATTCGGCCGCAAAACTTTCGGTTATTTAATCGTGTAGTACATATTCTGTTTGGGTTTTAGCCTGCAATAATTGTGGCTAAGCTGTGAAAAACATACCAGTGTAATTTTGGAATGACGCATTCATCTTTCTGCCACACATTTCTTAATATATTTTGTAATAATTGCTCTATAATAGGGAATAAGCAACATATAGTTAACTTTATAGTAATAAAAAGAAACCTACGTAAATTAAAATACATTCATGCGTATTGTACGAGAGAAAGGCTTGCTAGTATTCAATAAAACAGTATATCTACTTATTTAAAAAAAAGCACTTTGTGTGTAAAAGAGCTAGAGGGAGAGTACCCTATGAAGTCTAAGACGTCTGGACGATTTTTCTTTAATTTTAATATTCCACACAAATCGGTTTAATGCGTCTTGGAGTATGCTTAGATATTCAAAAATCTCAATCTTTAAAATCGGATTGAATGTTGAACAGTCTTATTTTTATCGAGTTTGCACTAATACAGCTTTACATTTAAGAAGTGTTATCACAGTGCAAAAAGAGAAGATAAGCTCATACAAATCAACATTATGTTCTTTTGTAAGACAGGGTCCCATTCAAATGCACGTTTTTGATTAGAAAACAATTGCACTATAACACTTTACCTTTCAAATGTAAACATAAGTACACTCCCATATATAAACACAATTTCACCAAAACTGCAGTGAGTTCTCTATAATGCAATGTAGACTAACATTGTGGACAAAGTAACTGCACCAAAAGCATGTAATACTTCCGCCACATGCAAAATAATAGGTTCTTGACTAACGCAGGCAATCACTCGATTGATTGAAACGGACGACTTCGTTGTTGGAAATACACACAATTATATAACAAAATATATTTCGGTAATTTATTTATATTTAAAGTGGTCCTCATAAATAAACACAGCACATTCATGAGCAAATATTTGGGCATGTACTTATATATATATATATATATATATATATATATATATATATATATATATATACATATATAAATATAGATATTCAAGCAAATATTATTAAATACAACGGAGACTTTTTTTCTTATAATTCTTTTTTTTAATTTTTCAATTTTTCGTATTGTCTTTTTTGTTTCAAAATCAAAAATATTAATAAAGGATCCATACATGTTGCTGTTACGAGCGCTTTCGATTCGTCCATGAATCATCATCAGGTGTTAAAAATACAGGATAAAATTGTGTGTTAGTAGGCAGTATGATAGATCCATGGTATAGAGAATTAACTTTTTTTTGGATGATCAGTCGATGAGAATGTTCGTAATTCGTGGTGATGTCAGTGAGTCGTTGTTGGAGTTCAGTGTATTGGTCGTTGGTAATGTGGTCCTTCAGTTTTTCTTCGAGTTGATTTAATTCATTTGTATGCTTAAGAATTAATTCTTGGGCGTTAGTAATTTGCCTTTTTACTAAATCAATTCTAAAATTGCATACTTTACTATCCCGTTGAGCCGCTGGATCATGTAGTTTGAAATTGGTATATTTAGGCAGCATTTTTTCATTCAAGCAAATATTATTAAATACAACGGAGACTTTTTTTCTTATAATTCTTTTTTTTAATTTTTCAATTTTTCGTATTGTCTTTTTTGTTTCAAAATCAAAAATATTAATAAAGGATCCATACATGTTGCTGTTACGAGCGCTTTCGATTCGTCCATGAATCATCATCAGGTGTTAAAAATACAGGATAAAATTGTGTGTTAGTAGGCAGTATGATAGATCCATGGTATAGAGAATTAACTTTTTTTTGGATGATCAGTCGATGAGAATGTTCGTAATTCGTGGTGATGTCAGTGAGTCGTTGTTGGAGTTCAGTGTATTGGTCGTTGGTAATGTGGTCCTTCAGTTTTTCTTCGAGTTGATTTAATTCATTTGTATGCTTAAGAATTAATTCTTGGGCGTTAGTAATTTGCCTTTTTACTAAATCAATTCTAAAATTGCATACTTTACTATCCCGTTGAGCCGCTGGATCATGTAGTTTGAAATTGGTATATTTAGGCAGCATTTTTTCATTCAAGCAAATATTATTAAATACAACGGAGACTTTTTTTCTTATAATTCTTTTTTTTAATTTTTCAATTTTTCGTATTGTCTTTTTTGTTTCAAAATCAAAAATATTAATAAAGGATCCATACATGTTGCTGTTACGAGCGCTTTCGATTCGTCCATGAATCATCATCAGGTGTTAAAAATACAGGATAAAATTGTGTGTTAGTAGGCAGTATGATAGATCCATGGTATAGAGAATTAACTTTTTTTTGGATGATCAGTCGATGAGAATGTTCGTAATTCGTGGTGATGTCAGTGAGTCGTTGTTGGAGTTCAGTGTATTGGTCGTTGGTAATGTGGTCCTTCAGTTTTTCTTCGAGTTGATTTAATTCATTTGTATGCTTAAGAAAAACTGAAGGACCACATTACCAACGACCAATACACTGAACTCCAACAACGACTCACTGACATCACCACGAATTACGAACATTCTCATCGACTGATCATCCAAAAAAAAAGTTAATTCTCTATACCATGGATCTATCATACTGCCTACTAACACACAATTTTATCCTGTATTTTTAACACCTGATGATGATTCATGGACGAATCGAAAGCGCTCGTAACAGCAACATGTATGGATCCTTTATTAATATTTTTGATTTTGAAACAAAAAAGACAATACGAAAAATTGAAAAATTAAAAAAAAGAATTATAAGAAAAAAAGTCTCCGTTGTATTTAATAATATTTGCTTGAATGAAAAAATGCTGCCTAAATATACCAATTTCAAACTACATGATCCAGCGGCTCAACGGGATAGTAAAGTATGCAATTTTAGAATTGATTTAGTAAAAAGGCAAATTACTAACGCCCAAGAATTAATTCTTAAGCATACAAATGAATTAAATCAACTCGAAGAAAAACTGAAGGACCACATTACCAACGACCAATACACTGAACTCCAACAACGACTCACTGACATCACCACGAATTACGAACATTCTCATCGACTGATCATCCAAAAAAAAGTTAATTCTCTATACCATGGATCTATCATACTGCCTACTAACACACAATTTTATCCTGTATTTTTAACACCTGATGATGATTCATGGACGAATCGAAAGCGCTCGTAACAGCAACATGTATGGATCCTTTATTAATATTTTTGATTTTGAAACAAAAAAGACAATACGAAAAATTGAAAAATTAAAAAAAAGAATTATAAGAAAAAAAGTCTCCGTTGTATTTAATAATATTTGCTTGAATGAAAAAATGCTGCCTAAATATACCAATTTCAAACTACATGATCCAGCGGCTCAACGGGATAGTAAAGTATGCAATTTTAGAATTGATTTAGTAAAAAGGCAAATTACTAACGCCCAAGAATTAATTCTTAAGCATACAAATGAATTAAATCAACTCGAAGAAAAACTGAAGGACCACATTACCAACGACCAATACACTGAACTCCAACAACGACTCACTGACATCACCACGAATTACGAACATTCTCATCGACTGATCATCCAAAAAAAAGTTAATTCTCTATACCATGGATCTATCATACTGCCTACTAACACACAATTTTATCCTGTATTTTTAACACCTGATGATGATTCATGGACGAATCGAAAGCGCTCGTAACAGCAACATGTATGGATCCTTTATTAATATTTTTGATTTTGAAACAAAAAAGACAATACGAAAAATTGAAAAATTAAAAAAAAGAATTATAAGAAAAAAAGTCTCCGTTGTATTTAATAATATTTGCTTGAATGAAAAAATGCTGCCTAAATATACCAATTTCAAACTACATGATCCAGCGGCTCAACGGGATAGTAAAGTATGCAATTTTAGAATTGATTTAGTAAAAAGGCAAATTACTAACGCCCAAGAATTAATTCTTAAGCATACAAATGAATTAAATCAACTCGAAGAAAAACTGAAGGACCACATTACCAACGACCAATACACTGAACTCCAACAACGACTCACTGACATCACCACGAATTACGAACATTCTCATCGACTGATCATCCAAAAAAAAGTTAATTCTCTATACCATGGATCTATCATACTGCCTACTAACACACAATTTTATCCTGTATTTTTAACACCTGATGATGATTCATGGACGAATCGAAAGCGCTCGTAACAGCAACATGTATGGATCCTTTATTAATATTTTTGATTTTGAAACAAAAAAGACAATACGAAAAATTGAAAAATTAAAAAAAAGAATTATAAGAAAAAAAGTCTCCGTTGTATTTAATAATATTTGCTTGAATGAAAAAATGCTGCCTAAATATACCAATTTCAAATATAGATATATATATGTATATATACATATATGTATATATATACATACATATATAAATTAAAGAAGAAATAAAAGCGAATCAAATGAGTTAAAGTAGATTAAACCGTTCCATTCAATTTAGCGTATTTTGAATTGTGCGTATTTTGAATTGTGACATGTGCGGTGATTATTACCGACTCCACTGTGTTTGCGTAATGAGGTTCCAGGTCGCCTGATGAAGTCTCTTTGACTGAAACAGATGGCTATTTGTAGCGACCACATGTAACTGTTTACCCCTAATAAAAGAAATATATATATATATATATATATATATATATATATATATATATATATATATATATATCTGCGTGTGTGTGTGTGTTGGGGGTATGTATGTGTGCCTGCGTGTGTTTGGATGTGTATGTATGTGTGTGTGAATGATTTGTGTGTGCGTGTGATAGAATGTGTGTGCGTGCGAGGTAGTTGTGTTTGCGTATGTACATGTGAGTAAGCGCTTCAAATGCGGTATTTCTCCTGGAAAAATACTTGTCTGAAGAAATAAATCATTCTCTTGCCAAATAATACTCGCAAGATATTTTCATTTATTTAGATTTCGCATCGAGTGAGAAATGTAACTTTTGTTGTATTTGTTTCTGTTTTAAGCATACCAGACCATCGACATGAGAAGTAATTTCAAAACAAAGACAAATAGATGTATTGTTTAGACAAGGACAGTAAACAAACTAGGTTTCTCTCAGCCAAGTTCGCAAAAACTGACACACGAAAACACTCATGAATTATCACAGACAGTCACCTTTTCCTAAGGACATGCGCTAGCACACACACACACACACACACACACACACACACACCCACACACACACACACACACACACATATATATATATATATATATATATATATATATATATATATATATATATATACTAGCATTTCAGCCCGGTGTGGCCCGGATGTTTGGATGTGTACGTTAAGCAAAAACCGTGGTAGTAGGAAGGCAGGCTCGAACCCATACCGCAAAGGAGGTAATGAACAGGGTAAAGCCTAACGTAAAACCTAACCTAAGTTAGATCCATGTCCAAGAAATCTATATCTAAAATTTCAAGTGCGTTTACCCAAAATTGTCGGAGGAGTTTAGTAGAGTTCTCAGAGATCAAATCGTTGAACTTTGACCCCTTAATTGCTAAATTTATGGCTAAAAACAGATCACATCGATTTTTCTAAATCTCAGTACACTGTATATCACATTTCGAGTCTGTAGATTAAAATTGACAGAGTTATTGCGTAGGGAAATATACACATACACATTCACACACACACACACTTTCACTTTTATAGAAATACTAGCATTTCAGCCCGGGGTTGCCCGGGTGTATGAATGTGTATGTTGAGCCAAAAAAAATGTGGTAGTAGGGAGGCAGGCTCAAACCCGTACCGCAAAGGAGGAAATGAACAGGGTAAAATCTAACGTTTATGCTGTTACGACCACCGCCAAACCAGAAGCGGCATTTTTTTTTTTTAAATTAAGGCTACACAATCTAAAGGAGGGGATAACTTTAAAAAAATACCGTCGAAAAACTGCCCCCCCCCGTGCTAAAATCCGTCGGCTCTATTGAAAGTTTAAGGCAGGCATGCAAACAGACATACATACATACATTTATATATTGGTACCTAAAATTCTCGACCGAAACTGATGAAAAAGCTTGCCCTATCTCTGAATACCCTTTATGTAATATTTCAAATATTTAGACCAGAAATTGTCTGAGTAATTTGGAAGAGACCACAGAGGTCAATTTTTTAAAACTTTGACCCCTATTATGACCCGTTAAAATGTGTTGTTTTGTGCTCAAATCAAGTTATGAAGTTAGATCCATGTCAAAGGAACCTATATCTAAAATTTCAAGTGCGTATACACCAAATTGTCGGAGGAATTTTGTAGAGTTCTCAAAGATCAAATCATTGAACTTTGACCCCTTAATTGCCAAATTTCTTGCAAAAAACCGATTACATCGATTTTCCCAAATCTCAGTACACTGTATATCAAATTTCGAATCTGTAGGTTTTAAATTGACAGAGTTATTGAGTAGGGAAATGTACACAGACACACAGGCACGCACATGTACTTTTACTTTTTTTTATATATATATATATATATATATAGAGAGAGAGAGAGAGAGAGAGAGATAGATAGATAGATAGATAGATAGAAAAATTATAAATAGATAGATTTGTTTAACAAAAATATATACGCATACATAAATATATCTGAAACAATTGTGTGTTTTCTATAAACTTTTTCGCTAATATTATGCAAGCATAAATCATGTAGAATATCTGTATGAATATATATATATATATAGGTAAGTGTTTACTAAAGAGTATTATCCCAAGCCACCACTTGTACCATTCAGTTGGCCTGGCAACATCCACCTTAACAATAATGCCGATATAATAATTGGCGACTTCAACAGCCACAACATGATGTGGGACTATGTTAAGAACAACCAGGACGGAGATTTTGTTGAAGAATGGGCCTTACACCAAAACCTTGCCATTCTCAATAGGCGTAAGGATAACCCATCCTTCTTAAGCGCTCGATTGCGAAAAGGCTATAACCCCGACCTCGCATTTTCATCAGCAAGGCATCAACACATCTTCAGCAAGTCCGCTGGCCAACCGATCCAAAAATCCCAACACCGACCCATCATTGTGTAGATGCAACCAGTAGTTGGACCTGTGCCTACTAAACCTATGGCCAGATTCAACTATCGGAGGGCTAACTGGGAGGGTTTCACGGACAACTTAGAGAATACAATTAATGATGTACCCCCGTAGAATCAGGATATGAAGCCTTCCCAGCTCTTGTGTAGCACATTGCCAAGAAGAACATCCCAAGAGGCTGTAAAATGGAATACATAACTGACTTTGATGAGACAAGTAAGACTATCTATGAAAATTATGTACAAGCATATAACAAAGACCCATACGAAGAACTTACCATTGAGCTGGGCAACAAACTGTTGGCCTCTCTATCTGCAGCCCGTAAGGAGCGATGAATGGAGACCCTTGAAGATATTGATAGCACAATAGCAAAAATGCACGGAAAACAATAAAGAAGCTAAACAGCCATAACAAAACTGGACACTACAGCAGCTGCAGTCTCAGCAAACCAAGTTGCTACTTATAAATGGGAAACCACTGCACATAGAACGAGGTTACGTTAAACAGATGTAAGAGAAGATGGGCGAAGTCCACAAAGAGTCTGATGACATGTTCCCCCCATTTACTGAGGAGGAATTGAAGACTGGAATTAAACATCTCAAGTCTAGAAAGCCATCAGGACTCGATGGTATCTCAACAGATATGATCCAGAATTTTGGGCCAAGATCTCATGAATGGATCCTATCACTGTTCAACTCCTGTGCTGCTGGATACATCATTCCCAAGATCTGGCGACAGGCAAAAGTTATAGCTCTTCTTAAACCAGGGAAAGATCCCCAACTACCATCTATCTATCGCCCTATATCCTTGTTGTGTGTACTGTACAAGTTGTATGAACGCCTCACTCTGGCCAGGTTATCACCAATAGTTGAAGACCAGCTTACGGACGATCAATCTTGGTTCAGGGAGGGGCGTTCATGTGTTGGTCAGGTTCTGAACTTGACTCAGTACATAGAGGATGGGTATGAAAGAAAAAAATCACAGGGACTGTATTTATCGATCTCACGGCAGCCTATGCCACCATCAACCACCGAGCACTTCTGTTGAAAGTTGGCCAGGCCTTGAAGAACAGAAAAATGTTTTCCATTATAGAATCTTTTCTCCGGAATCGAAGATTCTTTGTCGAAATGGATGGTAGGCAGAGTGGGTGGAGGTCACAGAAGAATGGTCTGCCCCAGGGTTCAGTCTTGGAGCCGACTTTGTTTAACATCTATACAAATGACCTACCAGAATTTACAGACACCCTTAGATTCATCTATGCGGATGACACGTGTCTTGTGACACAAGACAAGAGCTTTGAAGCAATTGAGAAAAGAATCTCCAGTGCCTTAAAAACCCTAGCTTCCTACTATAAGAAATGGTTCGTCAATCCCAATCCTGGGAAAACAAAGGTGTTTAGTTTCCACCTTAACAACCACATAGCCAACAGGAAGCTGAAGATCCAATGGGAAGGTAAGGAGCTAGTAAATGAACCATATCCAGTCAACCTTGGCATCACACTGGACCGAACTCTCTCCTTCAAGTCACACCAGGACGAGCTCCGAAAGAAGATCGCGCCTCGAATTAACTTAGTCAACATACTGGCTAACTCAGGTGGGGAGCAGACCCACACACGCTAAGACAACATCATTAGCCCTATGTTACTCCACGGCTGAATTTGGCGCTTCAGTATGGTATCGCTCATCCCATGCTCACCGCATTGACGCAGATCTCCACAAAGCTTGCCGGATCATAACCGGAAACTTAAAAAGCACACCTCTACCATCACTATACCGTTTAAGTGGTATACCACCACTTAAAGTCCGCCGGGATATAATTGCGAGAGTTGAGCGTACTAAACAACTTGAATACCCCAGACACCCTCTGTATGGCTACTCGGAGGTGGCTAGACCACTTGTTTCCCGACGAAGCTTTGCCACAGTGGAGGAACTACCGGACACACCAACATCCTCTACCCGGCTTCAGATGTGGAGAGAGGTAGACCCTCAGTCTACAAATATAGCACTGCCAGAGCCCAGTGAAACCTTACCACCTGGCACACACCTGTCCCGTTCGGAGGGGGTCACTCTGAAGAGGGCAAGGGCAAAAGTTGCAAAAACTGGCGACAACCTCCTCATGTGGGGTTACTCTACAACTGCTGAATGCCCCTGTTGTGCCCAAGTTCAGACCATCGAGCACATTTTAACATCTTGCCCAACTGCACGGACGGAGACCTCAATGTTGGTAATGAAACCGCACGCCGCTGGTTGCAGAGATGGAGTGACAAGATATGATGATTATCTTATTAGAAAACCGAAGCAACTAATAGAGAATTAATTAAAATGAATGTTTAAAAGAAAATGCAAATTAGCTAGATCGTTTGCTAGTGAATGCAATTCAACAACCAATATATTAGACAATTGTATTTTCTTTTTAAATAAATAGAAAAGAGAATGTTTAATATGAATATCGATACACACAAAAGAAACCCAGATTCATAGCAGTATATATATATATATATATATATATATATATATATATATGTGTATATATATATATGTATATATATATATTATTATTATTATTATTATTATTATTATTATTATTATAATATTTACGGATGTGTGTAATATTAATATGACAGTGCAAATGTTTTACTATCGGTTTGGAAATGGAGTAAGTATTAATTTGCTGTCTATGAATATATATACATATGATATGATAGAGAGATTTCTAAAACACACATTCCTGTGTATATATATATATATATATATATATATATATATATATATATATATATATATATATGAATCATACATATATATACATATATATATATATCATATATACATACATATATACATAGAAAATAACTCGGAAACTAGTCGACGGGTGTTAATGACACTAAATAACTTTATGCCGAAGGTCGTTGGTTTTATTATTTAAATTAAAAAGAAAAGTTACAATATCTGTTGGTTCTGTGACAGATTTTCATAAATGTTAAATATGAGCGCCGCCTATGATTCTGCACACGTCGAGTTTGTATTGTAGCTCGTGCCAAACCCGCTGTAACATGTCTTAGGTAACAGCTTCCAGTGCAGATGTAATTCTCTGTTTCATTTATTCAATGTTAGCTTGAAGAGCAAGTACGAAGACTAGTCCTTTCACATAACCCCAGAGTAAACGCACACACAGACACACACACACACACACACACACAAACACGGAGAAAGGTCGGGTGATCGTGGTGGCCGATTAATCTCTCTGATGTAGGCTCGTGCAGTAACTTCCAGTTTGGTGGACCCCCTATTCTGCTGAAAAATAAAAGTTTCGTTTTCATTTTCTATGAAATGATTAGTTAGACAATTTGAAAGCTCTTGCGATTTAGGTACGCCTAAGCATCCCCATTCCTGAAACTTTTTGGGTCAAGTTCTACATTATTTTGTAATTACTGGCTTTATTGCTAAATTTGTAAAAAATACACGCTGCATTGTCTTCGGTGGCTTATTCCGAGCATAATCTAACTTGCACAAAATCCTTTTTTTTTAAGTGAACGGCATTTCTTTACCTGTAAAGATAGAAATGCCAAACGTAACAGATAAAAATTTGAAGAGTTTTCCCACAAGCTGTAAAAATTTGAGCTCATTCCAACGAAAAGTGTGAAAATTATTGGCCTACACAATGGGCTCAAACACTGTGTGGGGGTGTAATATATATGCACAAATAAAATATGATATAGCTACTTCAATAAATCACATAAATTAATATACGAAAATAATATTTTATGCGTAAACTTTAAGTATTTACTTCAGCAGTGCTCAATACATATGGAGAGCAAGGTAGTAATACCTTACACATCCTAGTGTTGATTAAACGCGGAATATCCTGCGTAGCTTAATTGTCATATATTTTTTATAACTCACTATATATATATATATATATATATATATATATATATATATATATATATTATATCTATATCTATCTATTTATCTCTCTTTCTCTGTATACATATATATATATATATATGTATATAGATAGATAGATAGATAGATAGATAGGTATAGATATATGACAAATATATGTATATGCATAAAATACATATATCTATATATCTATAAAAAGTGAACGTGTCTGTGGGTTTGTCTTTGTGTGTGTTTGTGTACATTTCCCTGCGCAATAACTCTGTCAATTCTTAGTCTACGGACTCGAACTTTTATATACAGGTACTGAGATTTGGGGAAATCTATATGATCGGTTTTTGGTCAGAAATTTGGCAATTAAGGGGTCAAAGTTCAACGATTTGATCTTTGAGAACTCTACGAAACTCTTTCGAAAATTTTGGGTATACGCACTTGAAATTTTTGATATAGATTACTTGGACATGGATCAAACTTTATAACTTGATTTGAGCTCAAAATAATAAATGGGTCATTATAAGGGTCAAAGTTTTAAAAAATTGACCTCTGTGGTCCCTTCCAAATTACTCAGAGAATTTCTGGTCTAAATATTTTAAATTTTACATAAACGGTATTCAGAGATATGGCAAGCTTTTTCATCAGTTTCGATCAAAAATTTTTAGTTACCAATATATAAATGTATGTATGTATGCATGTATGCATGTGTGTATGTATGTTTACATGTCTGCCAGTATCGTTGTAAGTTCGACCCTTCATACGACATACATCGAAAAATGTGCTAAACTATTAATATCTTCCCCTTCAATTAGGCACTTTTCTACATGGTGGCGGTCACTTTTTTCGTCGATATTTTTTTAAGTTACCCTCTCCTTTAGATTGTGTAGCCTTAAGCTAAAAAAAAATGTCGCTTCCTGTTTGGCGGTGGTCTTAACAGCATAAACGTTAGGTTTATATATATATATATGTATATATATATATATATATATATTATCTAGGTCACGTGTTTGTTGTTTTATTTAAGGGATGGTATATTCTTTACTTGAATGTTTCCAGAGGTTATACAACTAGTTTTTTTTAAAACGTGTTTATTATTGCCCGTTGTACAACTAACGTTTTAAAAAAAGGTGTTTATTATAAGAAGCTTTCCCCGGGTTTTGTTCAATTGCCCCCGCACAAACTGCTACAACAATTCAAGCCAGGGTTATTTTGCTTTTGCTATTCTTGCATTGAAGTCTCCAAGCAGGATGTGTTTGTATTCAGCAGAACTTGTAGAGGATATGCCCCCTGTCAACGATAGTGGTTGTCTTTAAATTCATATCCGTTGATGATAGTTGGTGTATATGCCGAGGAAGGTGTCAGGTACCTTCCTTGACCATATAAATCTGTAATGTTTTCACACGGTCATTCTCTCTTGTTTACAGTGATTCAAGTTCAGGGAATATTGCACATCCGACACTTTTTCTTACCGCTCTCATCATAGATTTTAAGTTTTAATAATATATGAAAGTAGTGTGTCCTTCAAACTGTTATTCATTATATAAACGGTGTATGACATATACGTGATTCCAAGGAAATATTAGTTGGTGGTTTCTTTGGTTTCTTTTATTATTTTTTTTTTTCTAATCCCGCTCCCCTCGGTTTATGAGCGAGGAGTTGTTAAGAGGGTTGGTTCATTCCACCTTTCTGAAAGCCTTTTCACGGATTAGAACAGGCAATGCATCTCAGAACAGAACGGCCAGTTGGTCGGGAAAGCTGTGTTGTAAGGGTATCGTCCTTCAGCATGTGCACGCGTTGTGCTATTACTACTGGGAAGAGCTTCTCTCACGCGTGAAGCGATACAGAAGAAAAAAGGGAAACGCGATGCAGTTTTGATTCCTTCGACCTTTTCACGGATTAGAACAGGCAATGCATCTCTGAACAGAACGGCCAGTTTATCGGGGAAGCTGTGTTGTATGGGTATCACCCTTTAGTATGTGCACGTGTGGTGCTATTACCACTGTGAAGAGGTTCCCTCACGCGTGAAGCGATACAGAAGAAAAAAGGGAAACGCGATGAGGTTTTGATTCCTTCGACCTTTTTTCCATTCTAGCAACTATGGTATAAAGCGCATATTTTGTCTTTTTGTAAGACAGTAGATGCCCCCTCCCGCATAACAGTTAAGAGGTGGCTAAGTTGATTATTTAGAAGTTCACAAGTTAATTTAATAATTGTCGTGTATTCTTTTATACAATAGTGTAGTATATTCATGTGTAAACTTAAATAGTTCAGATTTTACATGTGTATATTCCGATTGTGTTGCATGTCGTGTTGTGTCTTCCTTAGCATCGAAGCGGAGCCTGAATAAGATTCCAGCTAAAATACAACCAGAATAAAGACGCCATTTTGAGAGAGTGAAGAAGCCAGCTACACCCAACATCCCAGTTATGTTTTAATCTTCACTCTGACAAAACGACGTCTAACCGACAGGTCCTATTCACTGGACTATTATCACAGTATGGTACCGTTTCCATGACATTTAATATACCACGTTGATCGGTCACGCAATTGACCGCCCCCATAGTCTTATCATCATATCCTGACCGCCTATCGACAGAGATCACGCTGCGGCTTCCGACTTTTCAAACCTGCCGTAACGCCTTCACAAACGTCATATGCCAACTCCTTTTTTTTTTTGCTAGAGAAATTGTAGAAGCGGCCATCTTGCTCAGAACTGCAAGCACTTTATCCATTGGAAATAAAACTACAGTAGCGAGAACGAACAACAGTAATCTCTCTGCACATATAATTAATCGTGCCCTATGGCTGGAGATGACTCGAATCAGATTCCACAACAATATTTGTCAACTTGTGGAAACTGCAGGGTTGGGTGACTGTGACACGGACATGAAGTAGGATGTTAATATGTCATATACATAAGTTTCCTATAGAAGGAAGGCTTGTCAGTGCTGCACATTGCTCAAGTTTACTGCAACGAATAAATCATCTGTGTAGTCGCAATATGTGAAGTGACATATCCTTGGCTGGAATTGTTTCGTATGATTCATGTAACTGCGTTAAACTAAAACCATGCATCCACGCAAAGGAACCTGGTGTGATATTCTTTAATCTATAATATTAATAACACCTGCCTGTTTAAATATATGTATGTATGTCTGCCTAAAACTTTCGAAAGAGGCGACGGATTTTCATGATATCAATATTGTTTTATAAGCTCGACAGTCTGGACGAGAAATATCGAAGAATTAGTTAAAAACATTAATTCCTTCACCCTCAACTTGGCATTTTTCTACAAGGATACCCCGCTTTGTTCAGCGATATAATCGAATGGCATCCGTTTCTTTCCCGATTGACTAGCCTTAAATTACACATTCGGCACTTCTGGTTTGACGACGGATGCAATAGCAAAGATGTTATGTTTTTTCACGTTCTTCGTGTTTGAGCCTGCAATTCTACTACCACTTTTTTTTTTTGCTTAACACACATCTTCAAACATCCGGACAACGCCGGGCACCCAGGCTACTAACTAATAAGAAGAAAATAAGACTTCTCTGTCCCAGTATTTCCCAGAAAAAAACAGTTATTCATTTGAACTCGCAAAAATAAAACTTCTACTGAAGTAAAATAATAGTAAGGGTGTTCTACAATATTAATTAATACTACTATGATCCGTAGAACATCTCACGTAAGTAGAAATATATTTATTGAAAAACTATTCTTAAAATTGCACAATACTTGTTTTTTGGACAAGAAAATTAATAGCCCTCTCCAAGTATGGGGTTATAAGTATTCCTATAAAAATTGTGTCCATTGTATATAAACATTGAACTGATTTCTATGATAGAAATAATTAATTACTTAAAAATAATTAGAAAGCAATATTATTCAATACTTATATGAAAGTGAGATTGTAACATATTAATTTACTCCTTTGATCTATCGCATCTCGGCAGACAATGGTTTCGTTTCTGTCGTGAATGTTCACTCTTTTCCGCAACAGTTCACTAATTTTGTACTCTGGTTGTTCTTCCAATGCACGTTGCAATTTTTACAATTTCTTTTTCCATAGCATAACAACAATGATTATATACAAGGGTCTTCTTTAAAACAAAATTTGGCAGATTAAATTTTTGTTGAATGAGTCTCTCCTGCAAAAAATTACATATAATGGTGTATAATGTGCGGACTAAATAAGAAATAAGGAAACATAACATTATTTGAATAGTAAGCACATTTGGAATACATGTAATCAAGCGCATTTTGAATCAATGTACTTATTTACAAACATTGTATGCTGAAAAGTGTTTAACAATAAAGACTATAAAGTTTGTTTTGTTTTGATTTCGAAACCAACCAGTATACCATGAACATGTTCATGCGTTACACAAAATGAAAGAAAAAAAATGTTCCAATAAGTATATACCTCGCATTATTGTTTTAAGGTCCGACTAGGGTTGAAAGCACAATTACAGAGCTACCAAACATACAGAATGTAATAGAAAATTAACAACGAAATTTCTGCAGGATGTTAATGGTTAACGCCTGTTTCCAGACTTCAAAATAATTTTCCAGTTTTTCAAAGAGTTGGAGAATTCGCGAAATCAAGAAAGTAGCTCATAATATTTTCAGTGAGAAACTATTTCAAATTACTTTCAAGTTGCATTAATATAGAATACATAATTATAGGATTATACACAAGTTTGGAAATAACATGCTATACAAATTTTAGAAAATGAACGAAATAGCAATAGTGTGTTTTTTTTTAAATTTCACTGCGTGTGATTTGTAAACTAATTACTAAGAATATATCAATTTTACCATGATAATATTTATGCAACGTTTTGTGTACTTATATGTATTGTTTCTTTACTTTTAGAATTGTCACTTTATCGTTTATTTTCTGAATCCTTACAAATTTACATAGCCACATCATGTATTTATAACGTAACGGGGGCGAAGATTAATTACTTTTCTTGTACACCTGTTTGTTGTCTCGGCAATGTGCAACAGAACTGCATTGTATATGATTCTCCTCACTGCCAAACTCTTTGGCCAGTAATTGATATTCATTCAAACGTACCATTTCTTTTCTAGACGAATCGTGAAAATACTATTTGCTGTCATTATTATAAGCTTCTCGCCTATTTTAAATTTACGATAAAAATGGGGTTTGTGTAGATAAAAATAAATAAATTTTATTAGAAGAGATTAGCAGAGAAAAATAATAATTATGAATTTCTAAATAATATATGAATATGAATTGAATTAAAAAAATAATAAAACCAATTCAGTTATGCATGTACACATTTTCACATTTCGATTATATTTGTGAAACACAATTTCAATCTGTATTCATTAGAATATATATTCAGGGTAGCATAGCATTTTATAAGTGTTCTTGTCATGTTAACGGGTAATCAATATTTAATCCAATGAAATTTTACAATAGTCGTTTATATACAATTATCTTTAATTACATTATTTATACTACTAGCTTATATGGGGTATATATATACTGGAAGCAGTGGAAAAAGTGGTTTCTGTGCGCAATAGCAGCTGCACATTCTTATGTATATATGTATATATATATATATATATATATATATATATATATATATATATATATATATATATATATATATGTATACAGGGTGACCCCCCCAAAAAAAAAAACAAAAAAACATGGAAAGTATATCTAGAGCATACGCTGTAAAACGGAGAAACAAAGCCAAAGACACTAGTGTTTTGATGTGATGTTTTTAATATAGTAAACTAGTTATGACCAAAGTTTCATTTCATTCAGAAAAAAACACTAAGAAACTGGTCATATATATATATATATATATATATATATATATATATATGTGTGTGTGTGTTTTGTGTGTGTGTGTGTGTGTATATATATCGAAAAAGTTCCAGCAAAAACCTAACAGCCAGCCATGGTTTTCTCAAGAATGTGCAGCTGCTATTGCGCACAGAAACCACTTTTCCCACTGCTTCCAACGTAATAGATGTATGGAAACTAAAGCCGCTTTCAGGACTGCCAGTAACTATTGTAAGAAAGTAATAAAGAACGCAAGAGAGTTGTATGCTCAGTCCGCCAAGACCAAAGTAGCTGAGCAGCGGCTTGGTTCCCACCAGTTTTGGCAAATAATAAACAGACTCCTGAATAGAAGCTCGTGCTCTATCCCAACTATCATCAATTGAACTGAGTTAATCTCGTCAGCATCAGACAAAACCAAACGCTTTGCCAAGAACTTTGCAGCCAATTCTACCCTTTGCGACCAAGGCCGCCAACCCCCAATATTTCCTCCTGTATCAGAAAACACTCTATGTGATATACAAATATCTGTACGTGATGTTGCCAAGCTAATCAAAAACGTTGATTCCACTAAAGCAACCGGACCTGACGGTATTCCAATTATAGTAATCAAAAAACTTCAAGCAGAACTAGCGCCCATACTTACAAAATTGTTTAAACGTTGTCTTGAGGAGAAATGCTTGCCATCAACGTGGAAACTCTCATCAGGATGCCCTGTATTAAAGAATTCAGGTGATCGTTCATCCCCCTTTCAGTACAGGCCAATAAGTCTCCTGTGCGCCATGAGTAAGTTGTTGAAATCTGTGTTAAATAGAGAAGTAATCAACCATCTCAGCAAAAATAACCTTCTTAGTGACACACAATATGGTTTCCGTTCTGCTAGATCTACAGCAGATGTGTGTACATTTATATCTTATAGGATAGTGAATTTTTAGACAGAGGCAACATTTCTAGGGCAATTGCTCTTGATATATCTAAGGCCTTTGATAGGGTATGGCATAAAGGTTTACTTCACAAGATCTCCAGCTATGGTATAGCTGGAAATGTTTTCTCAATTATATCATCATTTCTCTCTGATAGGTTCAAAGAGTAGTAGTTGATTGACAAAAATCAGAAGCTCACAGTATAAATGCTGGAGTCCCTCGGGGGTTCATCCTGGGCCCAACTCTTTTCCTGATCTACAGAAATGATCTTCCAAATAACATCCTCACATCATTCGTAGACATTTATGCTGATGATACTACCATCTATTTTAGCACATCTAAGACTGTAAACGACCAAGTTCTCTCCGATTCTCTCTCCTCTGATCTTGATCACGTTGTATAATAGGGAAAGGAGTGGCTGGTTACTTTTAATGCATCTAAAACCAAACTTCTATCTTTACATCATCCACGTTCTGATACCCATCTTGTATCAATTAAAATGAATGTCTCTCGTCTTGGGGAAGCCTCAAGTTTTGACAGGCTTCTGGGTTTTACCTTTAATCCTGATCTTAAATCGAATACGCACATCAAATCTGTTGCCCAGGCCGCTGAAAAAATGGTCGGATCCTTCTATACATCAAGTTGAAATCTCACTGCTGATGCAATTCTCTATCTATATAAGAGCCTGATACGTCCAAGGATGGAATACTGTTGCCACATGTTGGAAGGAGCTGCTAGAAAGACTTGTCCTGCCTTGATATAGTTCAAAATAGACTTCGTGGCCTGGTGGGAGATGTACTTTTCTCTTCGCTTCAACCTCTATCTCTCAGAACAGATGTTGCGAGTTTGTCTCTGCTTAACCTTTATTTTCATGGAAAGTGTTCGACTGAGCTTCAATCTCAGAACTGCACGCCTGTGGAACTGTCTTCCGCTTTCCTGCTTTCCAGCTGTCTATAATATGGTTGTCTTCAAGTCCAACGTGAACAAGTTTCTGATGAGCCGTTCCACTTAAGTTAACATATTTACCGAACTTCCATTACTATCGATTACTATATTGTCCTTTTGACTACTGTACGCTCTTTAACCCTTATCCTTGAGTGACCTATCGGCCTTGATAAGTTGTGACGCTTATGTAAAAAAATGTTGTGACGCTTATGTACAAAAACTGTATCGTTATACTATACACACTCATGCACCTACACGCACACACATATGTACACCCATTTATGCACACATATCTATGTATGTATACGTGTGTGTGTGGCTGATGTTTTATTAGAAGCAGTATTTTATTAAAACATATTTACTAGGATTAATTAAAAATATATTATTACTATAAATGTATCTATATATACGGAAATCTCATGCCAGATTTTCTTGGAATAGATCGCGTTCTTTAAAGTTACTAGATTTTATACTCACAGTCCTTAACTTAGAAATAACCAAGGTGACGAGAAATGTAAAATATTTACACAGTAGAATAAATAATGTATTCGTTACTCCTGATCTGCAATGGAACACGTACTTAAAACCGTTGCGAAGATCGCTGCAAAAGTGCTGGGATCCTTCTGTCGAACGAATAGATATTTACCTCCTGATGCAATCCTCCATCTATATAAGAGCTAGGTACCTCCAAGAATAGAATATTGTTGCCACATCTGCGCAAGAGCAGGTAGAACGATCTTATCGTGCCTTGGCAGATTCAAAATAGCGTAGCGGGGAATGCCCTTTTCTATTCTTTGCAACCTCTTTCTCACAGAAGAGACGTTGCGAGTCCGTCTATGTTTTATGGTTATTGTCATGGAAAGTCTTGTGGGAACTTTAATGTATGCCACTCTACCAAACATTCATGAAACAGCCGTCTAGCTGAAAACATTACCGATAATTTCCCCACTCTTTATCTGTGCGTAAACCTAAATGTAGATTTCATGAACAAAGTCTCTTTCTTAGAACTGCACACTTGTGGATCTCTCTTTTGTTTACTTTCTCTCCGGGTGACTACACTAATATCTTCTTCAAGTCCAAAGTTAACAAATTATTGATGAGCAGTTCCCCTGAAGTAATGCTATTTACCAAGTTACATGTTCAACTTTTACTATGATATTGCCCCTCTGAGTGCTGTTCACTCTTTAACACTTATCCTCCAGTGACTTTTAGGTCTCGATGAACGGTGATTCCTTTGTAAACAATTGTTTAAAATAAATCACAAGATATTAATTATGGAAATTAAAACCTATATTAGTAATGTATAAAAGCGTAACGTGGTCAACCGTACACGAACGCCCTCGCCCGGCCATCTTTCAATAAGTACTGGACTTAATCAATGTTACCGAGGCGTCGGTATTGATCAGGTCTGTTGCCTTACGCCCCCACCACCATCGGCCATTTAAGATCTTGACTCTTTCAAGATACATCGAGCTTCCACTCGCTTTGACCATTTTCTTCCTCCTGGGTTCGGCTTCCCTCTCTGCTTCTGCATCAAGGAGTCTCCCCTTTTTCGGGAGTACTCTCTTCATGTATGGCCTGGCTCCCGACAACGCCAGCATTCCGTTTTCGGGCAGCCTCGCGCCATATGACCGAAATGACCAGAGGTCCAGCAACTCAGGCGCCCTCTCGCCCCTCGGCTGACCTGGCTGGTAAGGGTCATCAGGTCGCAACCCTTTTGGTCTCTTCCCTAAGCGCTCCTGGGCAGGCGGGAAGCGATCTCAACTCTGACCGCCTGGCCTGCTATTCTTTTGTCTGGGTGGACAAGGAATGGGCTACCTTTATCTTTTCTTCTTCCTAACCTACGGTCCGCCACGTCCGTACATCAACCAGCCATATGGCCATAATGACTCGTCTCTCACAGATCGGGTTACTCTCTACCCCCTTTTTCCCATCTATAGGCCAAACAAGCCATTCCTCTCCCTCTTTGACGGGGCATAGGGGCTCCCTGGCATTTTTCCTTTCTCTGATACTCGTTGGGAGCCCCTTCTCCCCGAAGGGGAGTTTTCCTGAGCTAACTCGGTCGATACTCTCTGTAACATTTTCCTGTAACCGGGGGCAACGAATTCGTGCCCATATCTGCTCCCTACTCCGGGCCAATTTAACTGCTTCCTGCAGTCCAATCGGGCCATCCTTTATGACATCTTTGCCCCTTAAAGCCTCTTTCAATATAGCAGCCAATAACGCCTGCGCTGTTCCGTTTTCTCTCAGCTTCTCATCCGGGAAAGCCCTTTCAGCCAAACCACATATCCGGTCGCCGAGTATTCCCCTTTTAAAGCTGCTCTTAGTTGATCCCATTTTACCTGAGGGTTATCAGTTATCTGTTGGTAAATACACCTTGAGGCTGACCCTGACGTGTGTTCACAAGCCAGCGAGATCACCTCCTTCTCTGTAAGATCATAAAGTTTTTTTTTTCTTAAAAAGAGAATGTATCCAATTATCCAGTTCACTCGAATCCCCTATAAACTCGGGCAATTCCTGCCTTCCAGAGCTCCAGAAACGTCCCGCCATTCGCTGGTAACACCCCCTCTGACTGGCCACGCCTCATGACTAACTCAACCAGGGCTTCCGCCTCCCGTTCGCTATCTATATTCTGATTAGTGTCAACTTTTTTGTCGCGTTACTCTTGACGTCATCAACCGACATTCTCACAAATTTATTTCAAATGTGAAGGTTCAACTACGACTGCTTAAGATGAGAAAGATCCCCTAGCTTAATAAAAAAGCAGGTCCTTTGAGAACCCTGATTAGGGATGCATACCTATGACTGTGTTGACAAATTGAAAAAAAATCTTGTATATTACGGCTGAACTCTGTGAGAAACCGAAAATTTGAATTGTGACTGGATTTCTTGGGAAAAATGGAAACGGGAATAAGTCATGAAAAAAAAAAACCTTGAAGAAAATCGAGTAATTTTATTCTGAAAAAGAAAAACAAAACTTGCGTTACCCAGGGAGGTAAATCTTATACCCCAATTGGTGAACTTTTAGCATTTTATTGAGTGACATTTTGTTAAATGGTGATTATGTTTGAATTATTAATGTGAATTGTGAAAATAGAGATTTAAATACCTTATGAATACGTAAACTATTAACTGCATTTTATTATTCCTGATAAACTCTGAACTTTTATGTTTAAGAACTTTTTTGGACTGATTTTCTTATAAACTTTTGAGTGAAAAAGGGAGGGAACTCTGATTCAATGGTGGATATTGAATTGTGTATATGCTGCCTTTTCTTGACAGGCAATTTGATGATGGAGAGAGGGGTCTGTGAAAAATATCTGACGGCGAACTGTGAAAAGGGTGGAGCGGTGTAATCCGGAATTAGACTACGTTAGCTCTATTGAAGCAACGGCGTCTATTGGGGGGCAGAATGTAACGTGAACAACCAGAGGGAGAAAGTTCCCCCTCATTGCGGAGCTTTAAACACCCAGAGATCTTAGGAGGGTCGTATAACTGTGCTAAGATAGCTTTAATCGATCCCGTGTAACAGTGGATATCCCGAAGACATAAAATAAGATATATATATATATATATATATATATATATATATATATATATATATATATATATATATATATATATATTAATTCGTTGTCAAAATAGATATATTTGCTTATTGATTGAAAAACCAGAGATATTTTGTTATATAAAATAAAAACTCAACAACAGGAAATGTGAGAATGTTAGAATAATATATTGTACTTATCGCCCTGGTGGATCCATCAGTCTATGGCTGTCTGAATGATGGTTAGCGACCTTTGGGGTCATGGGAATGGGTTTCATTTTTTCGAGCCCCATATTTAAGAGCTAGTAAGATTGTTGAATTGCACACCCGCAATCTGGGTTTTTTTAGTAAGTTCGTAGCGTGATTTTATTGACTGAGGGAACTTATCACCCCAGCCACATCGGGTCGATACGCTCAAAAATTAATCTGATCACTTTTTTTTATTCCAAGGGGCACAGACCGTGTGGAGATCCGCCATTCCCTGAAGACGTTACCCCTCCTCCAAAATCTGTCTGACGCTGTCTGTAAGAGAAGAAAGAGTTGAGACTTTTACAAACTTACAGAGAACTGAACCATATATCTGTAAAAATACCTATAATATATTTGCAAAGTACAATAGACTACAGGTGTCTGTTTTTCTTTTGCTTGCGGCTTCGATATTCGCTTTCAGCATACAGGATTCAATGTAATGACCTTTGAGAAGAACCAGCCGTTCCGAGCCGAAGTTTCCAAGACAAAAGAGATCCCAGCGAACTTCATAAGAAGGGGTGTTACAAAAGGCATACTATCAAAAATGTACATATATATATATATATATATATATATATATATATATATATATATATGTATATATATATATATATATATATATATATATAAGTTACACCCCCTTGAAATGAAAACATAAAATTCGAAACCAAACAAAATGAATATTAGAATAAACACACATAAATGTAGATATAACAAATATTTTTAAAAAATGGGAAAGAATAAACTATAAGAATAAAAAATTTGAAATTAAACAAAAAAATACGAAATGAAGGTTTAAAACCGCAATTTTGCTTATCATGACACTCAAGGATGCCGATTGTAACAACGTAGGGATGTAATTTCTTTTTCGCAAACACCACTTTTATCATGTACAAACTCAACTATTTGTTGGTTACATCGAATGGAAACAACACCTGATGACTTGTTGAGAACAGGAAATTTTGATGAACATATAAAATAATAAAATGCCCATCCCGTTAACGAAACGGCTTAATGAAGAATCCAGGATTAAATAAGCAAAAGTTAAAAAAAAAAAAGTATGTCTTTGAATTCCAGTACATTAAATTTTATTACTCTGCAATACTATTGAGCACTCCTTTCAGGTTGTTGCAAATTACCAGTTTTACCAAATACGTATATATATATATATATATATATACATATATATATATATATATATGTGTGTGCATGTGTGTTTGCTGACAGTTAGAATGAACATTTAAATATTTGAAATGTATATAATATCAGTACGAATATTTAAACAAATATATATATATATATATATATATATATATATATATATATATATATATATATAACCCTCATATATATTTTATAAGTAAATGAGAATGTAAATAAAAATAAAATACTGGTAAGAGTATGGTGTGATGAGGAGCATAATCGATTAATACGAATCGTATAAATATAACAAAGGTAAAATATGAAATATATCCATTTGGATTCTTGAGACGGACCCGAATTTCAGAGGTGATGGAGACATTTCTTGATGACATGAACAGGCTAGTCAAATTGAGCTTGATCAGGAAACTAGACCCTAGTGTTTTATCACTTCGGAAATCATCAGTGCAGAGTATCACGATTAAATCAGTTGATAGATTCGGATTCAGCGACAGAAGCAATCTTTGGCTTTAATAGCAAGGGCCTTATTCATTTAACTACAATTTACCGCGAGAAAAGCTGTTGAATAAAATAAGTTTCTTAAAAGGGGATTTCATAATATTATTGTTTACTATGTATTTGGTAATTAAATGTTGATTAGTGTATGAAATAAGGTACAAATTAATGTCACCCGCTGTGAAATGAGTAAACTCGTGCGCATGTATATTGTTTATTTGCACATGTAAAGAACAACTACTTTGAATAGCACGAACACTGGAAAGCAGGAATGTACATCGTAGAGTGCTGAGAGAGTACAATGGATTTGCGACTTGGCGTTATATGTTGTAGAGTTTTGACGAAGAGTTTCTATACTTTTAATTTTGGATTACAATGTATATCGAGCAGAATCAGATATTATGGCGCTCATTTATTATGAAATGAAGGAAATAGTTGATATCGGTTGCTAATACAAATTGTGGTGTTATATATTCGATGCAGAACAATAATTGTTATTTTAAGTAACAGAAACTTAATATCTGATAGTTTTATTGTATATTCACTACACGACAGTGCGCAAGCTTTCTAACTAAAAATCGTTTATGAACCACATGTGCTTGAGAAACTGGTAAAGTTACGACTAGTTACCATCATCATGGAAGGCGTTTTGAAGCATACAAATGGCTGACACTATTACGCGAAAGCAGTTAGACGTATCAAAATAAAATATTGGCGGGATTAATATAGTACTGAGAATGGTGATTTTATATTAGAACATAATATACTAAATTATAACGATTTCAAGACTACGTACGTTTCAACGTACAACAGCCACCTTGCCTATGTCTTGTTGTTGTCATCAAACCTGTAGTGCATACAGGGTTGTTAGTCAGAATAAGTATAAGACTTGGCCAGTAACAACGAATGTACAGAGCACTGCACTGAGAAAAATGCATCATCAAATATTTAATACTTGAGATATCCAAAACCGCATTAAATTTAAGATTGTATGTAGAAACATAGATTCTGATCTATGATTGTGGAATATTTGGCTACATTGCATGGTATTGTTAATTCATACGGGCAGACTCTACTAGATACTCCGGCCACAGAAACAAAAATCAACAACCATGGAATACTGCATGAATGGATTAATAAAATATTTTGTTAATCATAAAAAAAAACTCTACTTAATGTTTTTCTACAAAAACGAAAAATTAACTGTTGTTTTTCTCGGTAAGATATATTAAAAATATCTATGAATAGAGATTCTGTGCCCGGGTATTGATTCATAAAAAAACATTGCTTTATCTTGTATCAGAATATACAATAAAGTCCTTTTCGACTCAGATATGAAAAGACTACTAGCATAGAAAATCATCACACCTAGAATATCTCTTTATTTCATCCTTTCATAACAACCTGTTGCCAGGGTTTTATTTTGAACTACTTATAACGCAATCTTCTTGCGCATTTTCATAGTTTTCAATTTTTAATTCAGCACATGTTCTAACAAGGACAGATGGATTCCTGGAAAGATCCAGATTCACATCTCATATAGACAGATAGTTCTTAAAAGCTTTCTTAAGAACAATTAAAGGAAATTAACATCCAGTACGCTATAGTTGTTGATTTTATTCTGTTGACAGAGTATCTAATAGAGCCTGCTCCTATAAGATTAGCTTACGAACAATAACATGCACACTAGCCACATTTTCCAAAATCATAGCACAGAATCTATGTTGATCCAAACGTATCCATCGTAAGCAATGGATACCTGTTTTATTGTGCAACGCAAACATTTTAAATAGCTACTTATACACACAAAGTAAAATTACATAACTCTGTCGCATACAATGCTCTAACTGTCACAGTTTCACATATTGAACTTATGTGCAGTGTAGCTGTTTACAAATAGAAGAAAAGAAAACTATCATATCTATATAGAAATTATTTAAATAAATTATATATATATATATATATATATATATATATATACTTAAACAAGAAATCTGTTATTTTCTAACTATGTTTGCTTAAACGTAAGAATTATGCATGAAAATACATCACTCCAATTGCATAAGTTTGCAGAATTAAATAAATTGAATCTTAAAACTAACTGCAGCTTGTCTCATGCGGAACATATATACAATTTGTAATGAAGTTTAACATAAAAAATATCGTGCAAACATTTAAATAAATACAAATAATAATTCTAAAACGCACTTCATCTAATTACAATGATTAATTGAAAAGTATTAAAATATATTCAAGTTTTATTAGCTATTGACACAACATACTCGTTTACATCTGGAAAATACAATGATCATACTTGCTATATGTCACAATGCTTAAATAAATAGTTGTAAAATATATACGTTTTACCTCTAAAAGATTCATAAAAAATAAAACAGTGTTCTAGTGTAACAGAGGAAATTTTTGCAGGTCCCAGCACAGTCAGAGATAAGTTTTCATAGTGTTATTGCTAATTTACTCATTTGTTGAAATAAGGAGAAAACAAAAGAATATCATTATCATAAGGTTTTATCATGGATCTGTACTGTTTAAGCTTTAATGGTTATATTATATATCAGAATCGTTTGTTGCCGGATTGTGAAACCAATGATGTCGTTTGGACATGCAGAGAATTATTGATGTCGTAATTATAACGATGGTAGTTAATGCCCCTTCATAATATTACACAGTATATCATACTGATAATAAACTTCAATGACATTTACAGCAACGAGAGTATTACAATCGGCGTTCATTACTAAATTCATGATCGATGAAATTATTAGTTTGTACATGACTGAAAGAGTCTTATTCGTAAGTTGGTATTTATACACTATTGTGTATGAAGGTCAACTTACAAATAAGACACTTGCAATATTTTGTTTTCTTAATCACTTAAATACATGCTTTTCTCGTAAGCAACGAGAAAAGGCTGAAATGGAGGTTTTTTATCAGCTAATATCTGTAGTAATAAGAGCGGCGTCCTTCCACTCTGTTTTTGAATATGTTATTACTTATAAGAGAATAATATATTTTCGTAATTAACCAATAGCAAGACATATGTTTACCATTGTACGCGTCAGGGAGTGATAACTGATAATCGAATTGATATGTGATGCCAAAACGTCTTCAATTAAAAAATACGCTTTTTCAAGAACGTAGCAGCTCGCTATAATTAAAAGGATATCATGCAGATAAACGATAATTTTGGTTAAGATATAGATGCTCAGTAAATATGAATTTTCAAACCATTTTCACTACAGTAAATAATTTCATATTTAATAAATTAGTATGTTTTAATACAAGGCAAATGTTTTATTTTCTACATTTCACTGGGTTCTCATGCATAATATCGATGGGTTTATCGTCGGAATATTTCGTTATATTACGTTAATAAAGGGAAAGTAGATGACGCCCTATTTAATGAAATTCATATGAGCTGAACATTTTAAAATGTTCTAAAAAGTAGGAAAAATCGCTAAATTTCTGACAATCGTCATAATATTTATAAATTTATAAAAGAAAAATCTAAATATCAATGCTTTAAATTAAATACACTTGACACAGATAATTTGTTATCATCGCATTAATAAAACTGACAGAGTTAAAACCTACTTCTTTACGTAAGAGTATTATAACACAAAACTTACTCTAACCGGAATTAGCTATTTACTTACATAACAGATGTTTATCCTCAGTCTAAAATTCATCATCACGTATTTAAAATTCTAGCAATTTAATTCCATGTAAAAAGTATATGTAGCTCGGTGTCCTACTTTCAAGGTAATAGCATCTGAATTGGGTCAACTGGGTAAATCGAATATATAATTTAGAAATGGTTTTAAATGTGTTCGTGTTTTCTCGTCGTGAGAACAACTACAAATATATAAGAGATACACTATGTGGATTCCCTTTATAAGAATAAACGTTTATATAAAGGAATTATTATTATTATTATTATTATTATTATTATTATTATTATTATTATTATTATACCGTTTTTTATTTGAAGTTAGTTAAACAACACAATTGGCAATCATACTAAACTTGTCAGTAAATTAAGTTTTACCCTTATAATGATGAGAGAATAGTTTTCTGACTGTTGACTGCTGCATTATAATACGATTTTAATAAGATCAAGAATTAGATCTTTCTGAACGAGTGAAACTCCGAAAAATTGTCATTTCCGGTCAAAGGTGATTTATAAAGTTAACTGAATAGAAATCCGGGCGCCATTCGTCTAGGATGTGTTCACTTGAAACAGAATCGTCTCCGCATGAGTGATGTATTAAAGGTCACACGTTTCACCGCCAAGTCATTGTAAGAATCAAGGAACTAGTCATCAATTTTCGCAGAAAACACAATGATTATAACAAATAGCTGTTTATAGTCACACAGACCTTATACCACCAAACTATTTAGCTGGGAAGAAAGTAAAATAGAAACATAATCAGAATAAAGATATTTAAATTGTGAGGAAATACGTAAGAAAATTAGTATAACCCATTCATTAAATACGAGATGCCCCTGCAAAATTATTGTGTTTAACTTTCAGGGCCAAGATAAAGGATAGTTTACACGTGTATTATGCACTGCTCATTTCCCATTATTAAAAGAAACACATTATTACAATTACGTTGGGGACGTTATGGAATATGCTGGGAGGTGCTGAACGAAAATTGCAATACAAAATCTATCAAAAAATAAAAAACAACATCCCTGAATATTTCTTAGATAGTTTTACGAAACATTTCTACTCTGATGTATATTGTATTTTTTTAATTTAAATTGATATCAAAATAAGAACATTCGTTGTAAGGTGAGTTTCGTGAATGACAAACAATTAACTGCTATGGAATTGAACGTTATTTTTAATGACTTTGTTCTTTTTTGTTTATCTCGTCATATTTTTTGTTAAAATAAAGAACAATAATACATTTTTATTTTGATACGCAATGATAACAAAACAATTTAGTGCTTATATATATTTTTTATACATGAGACAGAAGGCTATTTATTGACCATTCTGACACCTGCTGGTGTGTATCGTAAGTCGGTCGAGGTTTGGATTATGACAAATGCTTTTACTGCGTATCATAAAATGCATGAACTATCAACATAAGCACGGAGTTTCTCATCATTAATAGTGTTAACTTATAGCAGAGTGACTTAGGAAATACAATCCACTATATATATATATCTCGATATTTGGCAACGAGTATTATATTCTTATTTGTAAACTACCTATGTATAATAAACTGTGTGTCCATATATATATATATATATATATATATATAAATATGTATATATACACACATATACATATATATATATATATATATATATATATGTGTGTGGGTGTGTGCATTTGGGTGTGTTTGCGTGGGTTTGTGTGTGCCTATGTTCGTGTGTGTGCCATGTGTTGGATGCAAAAAAGTTATATATTCTTATTACATCTTCATCCTAAACAAGTAACATTGCCACTTCGATGTAGGGAATACTATATTTACGATGATAACACATGAAAATTATAATTTACTATAGTATATTCACTAAGATTCTGTTTCTTAAACAGAACAAAAACGTTTACATTCCGATTCAGTATACCTTGTAGAAGTCCAGCATAGTTTAGTACTGTATGTATCAGAAGCAATGGGAGCATAGCAAAGTCATAAATTTCGTAAACAGCAAAATCAAACATCGTCAACAAAATTTGGTATAATATATATGAGATTTGTAAATGTGGGTATGCTTTTTTTATATTAGATAGGAACAGCCTGTTCTATAGGAAGTAGGTTACAACGGTCTTGTGTGATGGGAGCATGAACCACGGGTTATTAACATTAAATAAGAGCTTAACTGGCATTACATTCAATGGTTTACTACGGATAATATAATGCTACGCATTTTGTGAATCCATGAGAATATAAACATCTACGTAGACTAATTACATAAGCTTCAGCTGAATTGGTTATCATATACGAACCACTTCAAACATATTAATTTATTGAATTGAAGACGCACAATATGCTACAAAATAATTTAATGTAAAATACTGCTAAATAAGGCAATATGAAACACTCTATGTTCTGCGTCTATAGTATAAGTGTAACGACCTATTTTTTGTGGATCAGAGATTATACACATCATTTAAAATATTGAGGAGAAACGCAATGCGGGAATATATCTCTCATTAAGTATAATGAATTCAAGAATATTTTTGTTAACTTACATTCTGTATAGGTCTAGAACTATGGATGTATCAACCTGTAACTATACGAAATCTTATTCCTTTTTTTTATAAGAAATAAGGAAGAGGAGGCTTTCTGAAACCAGAACTCGAACTGGAAATATGGTGTGTTTTCCACAATTAAGCTAGTAGGTTGATTAATCTTTCTATTGTAATACATATATAATTATCCTTTTAAGATACGCAATATCGGATTCATTTAGTACGAAACGTTGCCACATTAGAGTAATTATATTTTAAATTTTATGATATATACATGTATCTATAATATAAAGCTGAATGTCTGTGTGTGTATATGTGTGTGTGTCTGGTCACGAATAGGCTCCGATATGGTTGACTATTTAAAAAAAACAAACTGATTACATATAATGATAGAAGATGTATCGAGACACAGGAATGGGTATGTTTAATCTGGCAAAACGGTGTTTCATTAAAATTGTGGGGTCTGCGCCCGCGCCTGGCCCACAAAGTATGGAAATAAAAAATTAAAAAAAAAGAAAAACGTTTACAAGTTTTTTTGATATAGATGTACAAAGGAATACTTTGATAAGTATGTTTCAGTTTAAATAGGGATGGTATAATAAACTTCTGGGGTCTGCGTTCGCGCCTTGTCTCCACAGAATGGAAATAGACACACACTCTAATAAAACCATTTCATATCTATTTGCGTAAGTATACTTTGATAATTATGTTTCAGTATGAAGAAATATGGTATAATACAATTATGGGGTGTTGGTTCGCGCCTGACATCCATAGAATGCACATGCCACAAAGTTTAACAAAGTTTTTTTTAATATAGATCCACAGAATATTGTGATAAGTGTTTCAGTATGAACAGGTATGGTATAATAAATTATGGGGTGTATCTATTTTATTTTTACTTTCATCATATTTTGCTCTGGTTTTGATACGCCCAACTTCGAAGCTATCTCTTTACAACCCTACGTTTTCACAACCTATCATACTTTCTTATATCAGAGTCAATTTTCTTTTTACTGTTTTTGAACCCAGTCAACGACGGTTACTTTTGCTAGTATATATATATATATATATATATATATATATATATATATATATATATATATATATATATATATATATATATACTAAGCTATGCGAAAATGTTTACGTAAATGTGAATATCTAATATTGATTTAGATTCCCCAGTATATATTATTTTAAAACTGTCTGGGGATATTCTATAGAGAATTGTTTGACAATTGGAAACAAGAAGGATATTTTATCTAAAGTCGTAAAAGTTGCAAATAACAAAAATCCCTTAATATGAGATAACAACAAAGACTTTATTCTGTTGTATTGTGCCAGTTGTTTCCAAGCTACATGCCCTCTTAAATATACTAAGACAACGAAGAATGTATTAGACAATTTTTATTCATGATATAATATAGGATAAATATTTTAAGAAACAGAAATTCTCTTTTTTTAGAAACCGACGTTATGGATACCTGTTCTATCGAGTGAACAATATATTGTTGATCTACAAAAAATCAATAGATAAAATATGACTTAAAAGTTCGATTGTATTAATTAACATAATATTAAAAATCACATTTAACTACACCTAGTTTTAAAATACGTCAAATAGGTAGATATCTACGGTTCCTGCTAAAAAACACAAACAACTGAAGGATTGGACCTAAAGTAAACTGGGATTTTTCCTGTAAGTACCTGCCCATTAGCTGATTAGATGAGGTTAAGTGGAACTAGGACCCTGAGTGCCTAACTAAAAACGGAAAAGAATGTGCGTATATAAAGGCGCGAGATAACCACAACTGTCCGCATGGGCCTGAATAATCCTAGCGGGGATGAAACGCGGGATATTCTGTGTAGCTTAATTGACATATATATTTGTATAACTTACTACCAAGTTCTACCTATGTATTGAACACTGTTGAAGTAAATACTTAAAGATAAAGCATAAAATTATACTTCCATATATTTATTTATGTGATAAAATGAAGTAATCATATATATATATATATATATATATATATATATATATATATATATATATATATTAATGAAGTTTTAATAAAAAACGAAGATCCTCATATATACATTTCATAAGTGTAAATTTTTCACTTTTAAATATTTTTTCTAATGTGGAATAATAGATTAGAAGGATTTTAACAGTGTTTCTCGTTTGGATGGTATTCGCTATTTTGATCAAATGTTCTCAGAATAATACATTAGGTTACCGGTGATGCTGTGGGCAAATAAAAATTACGATTTCAACAAATAATATAAATTCACTTACAGAACATGGGTTTTGTCAAATTTGTTTCTCCATTTACATTTTATTTAAAGTCAAGTTTAATTATTTAAATTCAAGTCAAATTATTTTTGTACGAAGAAAATTATTCAAATATGTAAATAACTTAATAACGCTAAAAGATTATTTTTTTTTTTATTCGGAAGATTTAAATTATTCTCTGGAATGCGTTCTATTTCTTCCTCAACCTTTCCTATTCTTTATGTAATTAAAATAGATTGGTGGTGATAATACTATTCCAGTAAGAGAGTGGTTAAAAGCTAGAAAGGAGATTAAATCTGGAATGTTATGCATTGCAAAATATTACAAAGAAAACAAACTTTCCCCCAAAAGAACAACTGTCCGATAAATTGAATCTAAGATTTAAGGAAATTTGATCGAACGAATTCTGAGAAATGTGGGTGATTGTTGTAAAGGAAAATCTGCCGTCCTTTATTGATTTCCCATTCAATTATCTGTGTTCTTTAATCAATGGCCGCATATAATCTTACTATTAATCAGTTCGTCTTGTTTTAATACCGATCTAGAACTATTCACTCAATGAACTGAACTATAGAAAATAATTATTAGTGTTTCTATGTAAGTAAAACTGTCCGATACATAAAGCATAGTACACTACTAATATATCAATAGATTATTTATCTCAATTTTTTTTTATTTGTCTTCCACATTCTGTCATTCTATCACTTTTATCAATATATATATATATATATATATATATATATATATATATATATATTGCTACAACAATATAAAATAATTAAATACAGAAGAATGGATTGCAATCATGTTTTAAATCGTCTTATTCCGTAATATAATAAAAAGCAGCATCTTATTTACGTAAATAAAAATTTAAAAAAAAATGACTACCAACGTCGGAGTGTCAGGATACTAAATTCATTTCTATAAACTTATACACTACGATTATTTTTTTCGAGGAAAATATAGAAAATAAGATTTGAATAATAAAACATAATTTTAAATTAAATATTCTGAATAGTATCAATCAATGAGATAAAATAAAATATTGGGCAGCAGTGCAAGTATAACACCGTGATTACCAATAAGTTAAACATTACACTTTACTAGATGTGGAGAATTGTATGTAATAATAACTAATATTAAATAATGGTGACTTAAAAAACTCGTGAAAAATCTATGTTATTACGGTGTCTAAAACATTTTTTCTTTGAGACAATCACATCTGAACTTACGGTTCATTGTAGCTTCCGATTAATCGCATCTAAATACTATATCTACTCAAGTTATTCCTAGAAAATATTTAAAATTAGTGTAGAGCTAATCCAACCCCAATACTTCTATGGGAATCTAAGATTATTAAAATATAATATAACCATGTTGTTATGTGAAGCAACATAATTATATGAACTCTTTTTATTACAATAAGTAAATAAAATCAAGTTTTCTAATCTAAGTGATTTCAGATGAACTTAGAACTATATATTACTTCAATGCTTTACAATATATGTGGAAATAAGCATGCGATTATTAAAGGAATGAAGTTTTTCTATGGTCTAAGCTGTGGCTTATGAGCTCACGCCTTTCTCAAAATTTTAAAAAGCAAACTTGTTCGTCGATTATTTTCTCCTCCGTTGGTTACAATTGGATCACTTACAATTTTACCACTTATATCATTGAAACGTGTTTAATTAATTATTAGGCATATGCCATGTTTAAATATAGGAAAACTCAGCAGATCACATATTGTATAAGAACACATTTATTATATTTGAAGATCGCCCAACTGCCTTCATCAAACAATATAACACAACACTTCTGTTATTAAAATTGCATCCGTGTCTCCATATTTATTATATTGTTCTTTAATTACTAATATTAATAAAACAAATGCTTTAAACTATCCCTATAATGATCATGTATACATATGATTAGCAAACATTTCAGTACCTTTTGTTGTAAAATGCTTATCAATAGTGTTTCTCGTGGAAATGCTAATAATATCACCATTACTACTACTACACCTAATACTACTTCTAATACTACGACTACTACAACTGCTACGACGATGGCGATGACAGCGACAAGATATTGCGGATAATACTACTGCTAAAATACAATAATAATAATAATAATAATAATAATAATAATAATAATAATAATAATGGTATTATTAGCAACGTTATAAACAACAGTAAAACCATGATTAGATAAAGTAACATCCCGTTTCTCTTTTTTAATTACTACGATAACTAATAAAATTACCAGTAGAACCATAATTATGACTACTAATAACAATTGCCTCATAATGGCGATAATACTATTTAGGCTACTACTACATATACTGGCATCAATAAATTAACTAATAATATAATTAACAACGCAACTTCTACAAAATCTACGAGTCTGGAAATACAAAGAAGTCCGCCCAACATAACCACCATCAAATTCGTATGTATATTGGTAAAACACATAATTATTATGGATATAAGGGGAACTATCATTGCAAAAAAGAAAAGAATGAAGATCTTCTAGTATATCATTACATATTCCTTATGTTAAAAATAATAGTTAAAAAAAATCTTTTTAGCACCTGTAAAGCTGCATTAATTGTTATTGTACCTGACTTATTGTCTTAATGTTTCGATTACAGCTCGAGTTTTTTGGGGGTTTTGTTAGTTCCTGGAAGCGGACTCTGTAGGAAAAAACAAACATAATACTTGCATGCACATGGCTCAGCTTCTGTATGAAATATAATATAATATCCATGCGTATTTTACGAGCAGAGAACAACGGCGCCCTGCTGGTATATGTAGGGATTAAAATGTGACATTTTCAGTAAAAATACATAATTTGGACAGCCTCTTCGGCATGGCTTTATGTAAGATAATTCCAAAGAAACCAAAAATCAACGAATAATCTCTGACTGCTTATATACTCAATTGTCGTAAACGCGGGAGAAAAAAATTAAGATTTAATAATGTATAATAAACAAGGGAATGAGAGAAAATTAGACTTTATTCGATTATATATGTATATATAGCTTAGTATTTTAAAAAGTACGACCAGTGTTTAATAATTATAAAGGAGTAAAGTGTAAGTTATATAAATGCATACAAAGATGAAAATCAAGATTTTCTATTATATAATATATATATATATATATATATATATATATATATATATATATACATATATATATATACATGAGTGCGTGTGTACAATATTAAGCATTTAACATTGTGTCTTATATTAAAATATGGTCTGATTTTGTTTTTTCAGAAATCAATCAGACTTACTAAAATCACTTTATTAATTTCAAATCAAACACGAAGCACAATCAAAATAAAAAAAGAGAATAAAATTTTACAGATTATAAATTAGTTAATAACCATCGGAGTCCATTATTGGAGACGTCAACGTAGTCGCTATTCCGATATTTTAATCAATATATTTTATTTAATTAATTATGACATTGGTCTACACACTGATTGCAATCTGAATTTATCAAGTCGCTCGCTTCTTCGCTTTTTTTCTTTCTTCATTAACATTTCACTTTATAAAGTAATCAATCTTAATCTCTTCACATTTAAAAATTTTGATGTCTACTTACGTTCGCAGTTGACCTCATTGATTATAATATCTAATATTAAATAACGGGGTTGTATCAAAACGCAATTAATTTATTTTTATTCAGGTATGCTTTAATCCTATCATAAAATCAATGCGTTTACAAAAGACCTCTGACATCTGAAAGAAAGTTTATAATATAAAAATGATGACCGATATAAAATTATCTCGGGAAAGGTTCTTAATTATCTACTGGATATGTTCCGAATTATGTTACATTTTGTCTTATCCAATCGGTAACATAACCAAGACAGGGATAGAAAATATAGGAACCATTTATGTGTGTACTCTTTTTTTAAAAAAAATAGTGGATGTTATTATTAATCAGGCTATGCAAAGTATGTAAGCCTACACAATGATTTACAAAATTACTAGGTGACTTTAATAAGTCCCAAGAAAATTTTCGCATCATCACTTTTAATTATAATAGATACCAGACATTCTAGTCCCATTTAATTTAATTTCCTCTGGTAGAAATGCACTTTTACTGTTCCAGCCACTTCGGAAATACCTATTCATGACGAATGTGTAAGCGGACAATTACCCCTATACTAAATTGTCTCACAAAACATAATATGTATATATATATATATATATATATATATATATATATATATATATATATATATATATATATATGGGGGGTATTTTTGTGGAAATATACTTTATTTCCTTTAATATATACTAATCCTTATTTAAGAAGCTCAAAGCAATTACAGAGCAATATATTTAATGAATGGCAAACGTCTATATTCTTAAGTTCAGGATGTTGGCCATCTTACAATTTATTCCATTTTATTCAGTAGACATTTTTAATTCTCGACAGTATCTGTTTCATAGCACAAAATCAATCACATAATTATTATATCGGTTACTGAATCTATTTTTCCTTAACTCATCAGAAGAAATACCAGCAATCTTTACATCAAAAGGGAATTAAATGAGTTTAACATGATTACGATCCGAAAGCAAGAGAAACTGTAAATAGCTTATAATATGTCTACATTACGCCATTTTGAATTAAGATTATTAGTAAGTAAACCTATTTGTCAGTACTAACAAATTCTATTAATTTAGGTTTATTCTGCCAGAAATGTTCTAATTAATAATTAGTAAATTCATTAATTATAATAAATGTATCATTATTTTCGAAAATAACATCACTAATTATATTTTATTACACACTATAATCTATTATACATGTTTGAATATACGAAAAAAAAAACAGACACACCAAAGAATGTGTTTATAATTTCCGGTTATATAAAATTATTTATTAATTTCGATTTGAAACTATACATAATTTAGCTAATGTAAGGGTTATAATCAAGTTTATTATAATCAAGGAGAAGTGGAGCAATTATGCTCCATTGGTCTTGGAGATAAGGCGTATACACGGGGTTAAAACACAAATAATCCCGGTCGTAGTTGGTACACTATGAGTAGTATCAATACGTCTGGAAGGGCAATTGAAAAAACTACGAATCCCCGATGTTGTAGGCGGCATTCAGACTTCTGCTATTGTATGTACCACCAACATCCTTAGTAAACCCCTTCATCTTTGAAGCTCACTGTTTGGAGCCGGGATTGAGGGAAATCCTCTGGAAATGAATTCCATCACTTTCCAGGAAGACGTCGATAAACGAATTATTATTATTATTATTATTATTATTATTATTATTATTATTATTATTATTATTATTATTACATCAACAAAGATTAAACACAGAAAGTTAAATAAGGTTATATTTAACCTTTTAACTCGTGATTAAATAGAAGACGTTATAAAACTGTATATAAATCCGCTATTTATAAATATAGAACTACAATTATTATGAATCCCAACAGATGCCGAAATAAAACGAAATCCACACAGGTGTTTTTTTTTCACAGGTTTGGCGTGGTGCACACTTACAAAGGGTAATCCGGTCAAGGGGCCCTGATACTTATAAAGAAAATGAACATGTCTTCGTTTCATTTCATTAGCATTCTTTAATATTTTTTCCTTTTCCAAGCGCCCCACCCCAAAAAACACCGTAGCTAATATTTTCTGAGAAACATATTAGTGTTCCTCATGAGTTGTTTGGTAAGGATCTGCTATTCAAAGCAAAGGTTAAAAGACGGATTTTATAGAATAAAATATAAGGAGTGAGAATTAAGTACATCTTCTGTTTTGCATGAAGCCTTTATATATATATATATATATATATATATATATATATATATATATATATATATATATATATATATATATATACTAGCAAAAGTACCCGTCGTTAACTGGGTTCAAAAACAACCTACACAAATGGACTCTCATTTACGAAAGTATGATAAGTTATGAAAAGAAAGGGTTGTAAATTTGGGTTGAACTTGGGGGTATCAAAACCAAAACAAAATATTATTAAAGAAAAAATAAAATAGTTTAAACTGTATTATTTATTATACCATACCTGTTTACACTGAAGCACAATATTCTGTGGATCTATATTTAAAAACCTTGTTAAAATTTGTGACATATTTCCATTCGATGGAGGTCAGGAGCGAACGAACACCCCATAATTTTTATTATACCATATTTTTTCAAACTGAAACATAATTATCAAAGTATACTTACGCAAATAGATATGAGAAGTCTTTATTAAGGTGTGTGCCTATTTCCAGTCTATGTATTTTAACATCCCTATTAAAGTTAAAATATACTTATCAAAGTATTCATATGAACATCAATATCAAAAACACTTAACACTAAATGTTTTTTAATTTTTTATTTTTTTTTATTTCCATAGTGTGTGGAGCAGGCGCAGACGCAGACCCCACAATTGTAATGCACCACTGTTCTGCCAGATCAAACATACTCATTCCTGTGTCTCGATACATCTTCTATCATTATATGTAATCAGTTTTTTTTTTTTTTAATAGTCAACCATATAGGAGCCTATTCGTGACCAGACACACACACACACACATTCAGCTTTATATTATAGATAAATACAATCAACTGAATGTGTGAGAATATATAATTATTCCCACCTTCAGACCACATCATATCCCCCCGACACACACACACACACACACACATATATATATATATATATATATATATATATATATATATATATATATATATATATATATATATTATTTTTAAAATATAATAGGTAAAAATGCACTTTCGTATAAATACTTGAATTCATTCAAGAAAGTATCGCTAATAAAAACAAATACAAACATCTACGTAACAAGTGATACATTTAGTAGTCCGGCGAGGTTAGCACGGTGGTAGAGGTTTAGGCTTCTTATCACGAGGTGCCGCTTTCGAATCTCGCTAGATTCAGCCACTCTGATGAGTCGTGTGTGTGGATAATTATATTTTAAAAATAATATATATGTCGCTCCCCATTAAACCAGATTGGTCAATGGGAAAATTATTCCCAACAAGCATTTAGGTAAAAATGCACTTTCGTTTAAATACTTGAATTCATTCAAGAAAGTATCGCTAATAAAAACATTGTATATATATATATATATATATATATATATATATATATATATATATATATATATATATACACGGTAAAATAACGTTGACACACTGGTTCTCAGCAGATCCCAGAAGTTATCTAGCATTTAGCCTGACCAGTACCAGATGCCTGACTAAATTTAACGCGCTGTATATAACACGCTATGTCGTAGACATTTATAAGTTTATATCTGGGGACGTATTGATTCCCTGTAAGAGATGCAACCCTAGTCTTCTTTACGGCCTGCTTCTAGAACAAGGAAACTGTGAGTTAAAAATCTGCTTTCTACTGTATACACTGCCCTGTGACAGTCATCTGTATCGCCAAAGTTTATCAGTAGTGCCAAAAATTGTGGTTGGTTCTACACAAAGACTTCAGCACTATAAACAAAGCAAAAAAGTGAATTTTTGAACAACTTAGTTGTTGGGGCTAATCTCTTAAGACGGGAGAGTTTAGATCCTGGCTTGAGGTAGTTGCTGGTCTTGCCACACTGATGAGCTGCGTAACAGCGATAGAATACTGTATGTGGATGACTATAATGCTCCATTATCTTTGGTACAGCATTTTAGTAATGATATACAAACCGTAAGCATTTTAAGCGATGCTCTTTGTGTAAACAATTTGAGCTTAGGTATTTGGACAATGTCAAAACATTGGAAATTCACTGCCCGTATAGAAGCAGTCGAATAGCGCAACGTTTAGACTCTCCTGCTATCATATGGGCGATTGGTTTCGATCCTGGCTCGAGGTAGTTGTTTTTCTAGCCGCACTGATGTGCTGTGAAACAGCGAAACAGTACTGTATGTGGATGATATATATATATATATATATATATATATATATATATATATATATATGTATATATATATATATATATATATATATAATATTTCTGAATATTTGACATGAGAATTGCTTATTTGTATTTCTTGGATGTTTTCGGACTGCCGTTCGCATCTTCACAACTCTTCGATTAATGTACGCTCCGATCCCTTTTAGATACAACTTTTCGAACACAGATATCTTTTTGTCGAACTCGGGAATTTAGAAAGAATTTTGAACTGAATCTTTAAATTACACACTTGGGGTAGCATGTTCCAGTTCTATGAGCCATGAATCGATAGATGCCCTAAGTAATTAAAAATTGTATTTTGTTTTAAATTTAAATTCATCAAATAGTTTCGAAATTGTTGTGTGGGATTACATACATGGAGATTTGGATATTGAACATTTAGACGAAAATCAATTTTACAATTGAATTGTCGAAGTATTCTTACATATGCGCTATTGTTTTGGGACTGTCACGTGCCCGAGTTGGACCGGATACATCTGAAGATGATCACAGTTTTTATCGATCAAAACCTTGTAAAAATTACAATTAACATGAGAAAAGTAGTCAGAAAGATCCTTATAATATGAATGCATAAATATTCTCTGTAATTTGAGACATATATCATTGGTCTTCTTATATTGTATCTCTTCACATGCATATGTTTTATGTCTATTGTTAAGGAATTGTTCCCTGTTCTTGTAGAGTAGTAAAATAAAGGTACTCGATCGTAATTACTTTTAGCAAAGAGGTTATATGAAAAGACCACACATTGTAAACTAAGTTGTACATTTATGCTCGTGTGATTGCTGATACTAAAAAGGTTGCTCGTTTGAATCCATAATAAACAAATGGCGTCCCGGTCTATATACACGACCGTTCGATCTTGTTGTGCGTCTTCCGTTTTCCTGCATGTAGAAGCGATCATGTTTGCAGAAACATTACACGTCGGATCGATTTTAAATGGCGACTCTGTGTTCTTGTCACGTACTAAATGTGCAGTTGCGTGCATATGTCAAATTACCTTGCGGACAGGATCTCGTCCGCGTTTGGTCAAGCGTGCTACTGTGTAACATAAGGCTTTTCCTACCTCTGGAATCGTGTCCATTGGAGAATACTGGTGCACGGAGATGTAAGCAATACGTATTTATTTGCGGTGCTTCCGTTTGCCAATTACTTCCACCTCCACAAAAAGAACTAACTACTACTCTCTCCAAAACACAGGTAACGCACGGTAACTGGCTTATTTTCAGAAATTAAATATTTCCAAGTTTCTTTTTTCTCGTAATTTGAATTTCGTTGTATTTTTTATCTGTAGAATAATGCATCCTCTTTTTATTAGTATTAAACATTTTCTGATAGTATATTCTTGAATTGGAATGCATGGAATTATTTCAAAACGTAGTCGTCTATATAATAATTATAATTAGCTTTTGAAAAAGTAAGACAGGTGTAATTAATGATCCCGACATATCAATAAACTTAGAAATGTCACAGACGAAAAACACATACTTGATTAGTATTGGCTATTTGACCTGCGTTAAGTGATAAAGTTGATAAGCTTTCGATATATGACTGTTTCAAAAGCAAAATCCAATAAACTCTATTTGCATTATCGAAAATGTATCACTATAAACGTTCTTTCATTTCAGTATATTACCGTACATCAGACCATCTACTACAGAACGTGATGTCATTTTGGATTTCCAGGAAAACAATCACCCAATAGAAAACGATATTCTATTCCTTTAAAGTTATATATTTATATTCCTCAATTTTCAATACACACATTTAGGAATATAAATAATTTACTACCAGCAGGGCGCCCGGCATTGGCTAGTCGTTTAATTCGTGTAAATATGATATTTTGATTAATGCAAATTTCGTATTTATTATTACATAATCAGTAAAGACCGGACTTGCTCAGTCTCTGTGTGCTATTAATAAATTCATGTGCATATTTATAAATATTAAAAACTTTGACGCATGTTTAGGTAACCTACGTCTAAAATTTATTTAAACTTTGACTTCTTGACAACTAAATTCTCGCCAGAAAACTGAGTAAAGGCTTACTAAATTCCTGAATACCCTTTATGTACAATTCCAATGTTTAGACCAAAAATTAGTTGAGTAGTTTACAAGGTGCTGCAAGGGTAAAATCTTTGGAACTTTTACCCTTTGGTAGCCATATTTTAGGCCAAAAATCTAGTAAAAATGGTGACCTAGGCCTCAATACATTTTATGAATAAATGTCTAATGTTTGCACTAAATCTGTCTGATTAATTTGGTAAAAACCGCGAAGGTGATTTTTTAAGAATCTGGCCATAATTCTAAACACGTAATATTTATTGTTTTCAGCTCAAATACAATTTAAAAATGATCCATGTCCAAGCAACCTACATCTAAAGTTTATAGCGTTTGGACTTAAAATTGGTGCAGGAGTTTGGTAAATATTGCAAAGGTCGAATTGTCGAACTTTCACACCTTGGCAATTAAGTTTCTGGCCGAAAAAATGGTTAAAAACTTCTTCCCAAATATTAATAGCCCCTTATGTCAAATCTTGAGTGTGTAAACTGAAAATTGACAGTAGTTTTGTAAGGAAATATAAACGCGCACACAGCCAATTTAACATCTAAAGATAGATAGATATAATAAAATATATGAATTCTCTCTTTTTGCTTTTCAGTTTAAATTAGAAACAATCAATAATTTTTTAGCTCATTACTCAGTCATTAATATTATATTAACTATCCTTATACTATTCCTCAGTCATAAATATTATATTAACTATCCTTATACTATTCCTCAGTCATAAATATTATATTAACTATCCAAACATGTTTCAGGGAACGATGGCAATATTTCATTTTAGTTTGAAAATAAAAATAAAAATTACTGTTTCTTTTAATCATATCGTTCGCAGAATTACACCATGAAGACGCGGACCATAAAGAAAACCTACTTTTAATTGACAAACATTAGTGTATGATTTTAATATAACTCATTTAAACAAATAGATTTCTTTGTAGTAAAAATACGTGGTGATTTTTAGCCTTACACACCTATTGATTTATATCCTTTATTCTTCATATATAAATATAAATATCTGTACTAATATTCCGATTTATAAAGAAGCATATTTAGAATTTATACACACATATATGGATTTGTAATTTTGTATATCGTTATATATTATATACAAAGGACTAACCACGTTCATGAAATAAAAAAAACACATAATATTATGGCACCATGGAGAGTGCTTATATTTATGTATGATTACTCGTTGGTCAAATACGTTTTTGTATTTTTATAAAACCATACGAATGCTGATTTGCGTCGTTACATATACTTTTATACAATTTTAAAACAGGCATACACTCAATCATATACATAAAATAATTCCATTTTTTCTGGTTTATGATTGACAGATTGAACCGAAAAAAACAAAAACATAAAGTCTACATTACAGAATATGCCAAGGACAAATAACGATGCACCTATATTTTTACTCAGAACCTCACTACATATAACCCAACGATTTTATTAGTTATTACATTGTTGAAAAGCTGTGATATTACGACACATCATATGCTAGCTATAATACCTTCTCATTATAGCTGTTTACGGAGCATTGTGTCCTGGTTAACAAATATTATACTTATAGCATATGCTTGTAATATATTTAGTATAATATATTTGCTATTTTTTAAATTAATGAAATGTCCCAAATTGCGTACTTAGAGATTGCGTTGGTTAACATATCTATGATTAGCAAACTTATATTCGAGTATACTTCATGTCAGTAAATTGTCCCAACAATGTTATGTTGCTTTAAAATCAGGCTTGGTTGCTGGAAGTTATTTGAAAAATAAGTGATGAATATATTCAAAATGAGAACATCCGAACGACTTATTAATAAAGGTACATTGCTTCTGTTTAAGCATGATCGGGGCTCAGACTTCGAAAGCTAAAGCTGAATTACATGACTAATATTCATTCAATAATACTACTGAAAACGTAAAGTAAGAACATATAATGCAACTACGACTACTACTATTTCTACTGTTACCATTTACTATAGATACTATTACTAGTATAATTAATATATATAAAAAAAAAACTAATCAAAATAGAAAAATAATCTAGTGCCGAAAAAAACAACAGCTATGTAAGTACAACGTACTATAGGTTTATTCAGCCGAAATGAATTCTTGTAAGCATAACTAAATATATGATTAATATAAACAAATTTCCTTAAGTGTGTAAGAGCTTTTATGCTGGATAGAACAAACTGTTTATACACCATGAATCTTATTTTGCATTGGAGCAAAATTATACGGTATTGTATTATTAATCCCATAAGCAGACCTTAAATTTTCGTGTAATTGAACTATTATCATTGTGTGAACTTATGAAGTTTGCGAGTGTTTCGCAACCCACTAGTTTTAACATGTTTTACAAAATAATTCACTGTATCTCTTCCCAGAACTGTTACAAATAACGGGGATTTTTTCGTTTGACATCAGATCCTATTCAAATAGAATACAATAAACTTTAATACCAATCGTTAATATAGTGTGGGCTCGAAATAAATATTTTCATAAGTATAATCGTTAACGATTACGTCAACACCACTAATCCGATGTTGATAATTGCTAACCTCTCATTAAGGGCTTTGAACTCACAATGCTTATTTTGTAGAACAAACTTATTTGCGAGTTTGATTATTTTAATTGTTTTACACTCATTTTTTGAAATGTAGATCTTAAACTTCCTTTGGTATTTGCATAAACTGTTTGATTAAATTACAAGTTCTGTCGTTCCGTGTGTATATTCTAAGCGATGATTAAAACAAATACATTGTTTTCAACGAATGTTGAATAATACAATTAATTAAATCTACACTATTACCATAGCTGTGTTAGTGAGCATATATGTAGTCATTATATATATGTATATATATATATATATATATATATATATATATATATAGATATATACATATATATAGTTATTATAAATATATACATATATGTGTGTGTGTATATATATATATGTGTGTGCGGATACAATATATGTGTATGTTTTGTGGGAATCCATTCATTAATGGCTATATAGTTGAACCCACTTTATTTATAAACTGCCCAGAAACTGCGAATAAGTGATGTAGACAGAGGGTAAAACTTAGTTCACTAGTCCAGTAAGTTTTGAATTTTTTTACTCGTATAGTAACCACAGTATTTCGATCCTATTGCTTTTTGTAGCTCAGTTTATGTAAATAGAAAACCCACAACAACAGCAACAACAAAAAACAAATGTCAAAAGACAAAATTGATGTTTAATTAAGAATTAGTGTGGCAAATTGTTTTTATTTTTTCATCAGCGAAAAAGATCTGTAAGTTGATTAATAAAGAAAAGAGTTTATGTATTTATTTATCGTCATCTCCTATTGCGGATGCAAAAGCGAGATAGAATGTAAGTAGAGATTTTTTTTTGGTTTTATGATGGCAATTTATCGTAGGGGGCTACATGGTAAAACGAACACACGGACACAGAAACACGTAAGAGAAGAGCAAGCAAGAGAGCAAAAGGGAGAGAAAGGGAGAGAGAAAGAGTGTTTAGAAGTATATATATACGGAAAGAGATAAAGAGATAGATAGCTAGAGAGTAGATAATAATATTTCCATCCGGAATGTGTTAGAATGTGTACTAATTTCAACATTACGTATAAGTGGGTAATATTATTAGACATTATTATTATTTGCTATTTGGAATATTTCACTTCCTATCAAGTGATGTCAGGGCGTTAGCGGTCGAAACCTCAACATGCCATGTGGGCATCATTTAACTTGAAATGTGGAGATTTGAATAACCCCTTAACAACAAGAGCCCTGCATGTTATTAATTTCAACGTATAAATATATAATCAGAAGGGATGTTACCGATCGAAGCAACAACATGACATAAAAGCAGAGTTAAAGTTTTTACCTTAAATGCGTAGATTTGAATGGAGTTCAGACAACAAACGCACTATAGTTTTTTTTTACTTAGTTCACTGTATTAATGTATAATTAAATGCGTTTGCCTCAACAGCGACACCAGTATTTGGTTATTATTATTATTATTATTATTATTATTATTATTATTATTATTATTATTAGACATTTGCACTATTCCACATTTCTTTTAATGTGTGGTCGGGATTATATAGGTCGAAGCGAGTACGGATATTAATATATAGGTAATATAAGGAAGAAGCCAAAGCGAACGTAAAATGATAAGATGAAGATGATTAATATTATCAACATGTTTGGATATATTCATGTGTACTTTAATTATTCTTTACATCAGACTCAGAACGTATTTAGATTGTGGAACGATAAAACGGTCGTATAAGACAAAAACGACATGATTTTCTATGCATTTGATAGAAACGCGTTTCTCTATTTTGTTTCAGACCGTTTTACTATAAATCCAGTTGTCTTCAAATCCTAATAGCGATATGAGCCTTATATCATGCGTTAAAATAATAATTTTCTACGAACAAGATCGGAGATGCCCCGCTGCTTCATGCATGCCTTCTACTGATCAAAGTTATGGCAACAGGATCAGTTTCACCAGCGTCAATTACAAATAGGAACAGTTTAACGATTGAGCTTCCGACTAAGCTTATGGTCTTTCGTGTGGTTTCAAGTGAGTGCCATATCATGTCGCCTCATAATTTTGGAGTCGGCTTTAAAGTCAGCACCAAAGTGTACCTGGAAATATAGTGATAATCTGGTACAATCTTGTGGTCGCTTTCAGAACCTGGTTGTGGCACCAAAACTCAGCGACGGGCCACAAGTTAAAAAAGAACCAGGCTTGTCTTCAGAGGGAGTGCTACAAAATTAATCCCTTCTTCTATTGGCTCACTCTTCCCCCGACCTGTAATGTGCTTCTTCGTCTAGTCATTCCTCGAGAAAATCGCAAACCTGGCCTTCCACAACACCAAAAGCAATCTGCTGTGTATTCGTCATGCTTTCAGTTCCGGATCCGTCTCGGAGCAATGATTCAGAGTGAAGGAGGTTACACTAAAAAGAATCCGGCTCTACTACATAATATAGTTATCTAAATTGATTATTTCAATACAAATATTAAAATAATACGGTGGTGTTGTTTGATTTAGAGCGACACATTTATCGTGGCACACTGTATTAAATTAAATATCTTATTTTTCTGAGGATATTTGCTTTTTAAAGGTTCATCTGAACTCTATTCAAAGTGAGACATTATTTCATGAGAATATTTAGTAGCAAACTTATAAGGACATTAATGTTAATCGATTACAATAATATAATGCATATGTTATGATTGCATATTTATTCCAAAAGGGAACAAGCCAGTTTACGATTTTATCCTAAGACAGATGATCCGCTCAATCTAAATAAACGGTGCGTCTATACTAACGATTGCATATATGACGTTAATGTATTAATGTATTCAGATTAACATGAGGAAACACGTATCTAAACGTGCGACTTATATAATAACGTTAGAATCATGTTTAAGAAGTCATGAACGCACAAAAAATCAGAGAATCATACACACCGCCGTATATATATATATATATATATATATATATATATATATATATATATATATATATATGCGTGTGTGTGTGCATGGCTATGCCCGTTTTAGTTTCGAGTTTCATATACAGCAGAAATGTATTTAAACATTTATGCAATGAACATCGCAGAAATCAGCAGTGACAAACACTATAACAATATTATAAACATAAAATAAACTTGTAAAAACTGATAACAATCGTAGCGATTCAATGATTTCTTTAAAAATAATCGTAAGAGCGAACTCCGTAGTGTTAAATAAATGATTGGATATGTGCGTCAAAGTACATATTCTTTCGTTGATATCGAATTTTTAATTGCATATCCAATGTTTAAGGATATTTTTTCTTCTTAGAAATTTCCTATAGATTGAAGAAAATTTTATGTCAGTTTTGGAACAAATAATAAAAATAATGTACAAATAATAATAATAATGATAATGATAATAATAATAATAACAATAATAATAATAATAATAATAATAATAATAATAATAAAATAGTTTTAAAATATTCGAAAAATTATAAATATTTTAATAGATTTCTATAATAATGAAAATTATTTTTTTCAAAATTTATGTTCTGTCGTGTTTATTTATATACATCCCCCACACACAAAGATACCCCCCACACACATATATATATATATATATATATATATATATATATATATATATATATATATATATATTTATACAATTATCTCTACAACAAGACAATATCGCAGCTCACCAAATCACTATTATATATATATATATATATATATATATATATATATATATATATGTGTGTGTGTGTATACACACACATACACATATGTGTATATATATATATATACACATACACTTTTGATATGAATTTCAATATCCTTTTGATTTTGAACCAATATATTATTTACCTTACTTTATTATTTAAAAACTTTAAATGTGCATTTTTCTATGCGTAATGTCTTTAGCAAATAATGTATAAACCATTAAATTATTTGCTGAGATTGTCTTCTCTAAGGAGATGGGTAGGCATCGAAAACCTATAGGTTAAGGATATATACTTATTGAAATGCATTCTTTGTCTGGCATTTAAGTAAATATCTATATTCGAATTTAAACCATCCAACGTCATAAAACTTAAATTAATAAGTTATCATACCTATCCATCTATATATATATATATATATATATATATATAAATATATATATATATATATATATATATATATATATATATATATATATATATATATATATATATATATATAGCCAACACCGCAATAAAAACGCCATTCATCTATAAAAATCAAATTACACCTATCTTCGGGATGGAAGAATATGCAATTAAAAATATCGTACGTAGATAATTGACGTCTATTGACGTCATCTCTAAAATTAAATTTATTATTTACTACAAGACATTTAGATCACAAACTTCGCGGTTAGAAACAACACCTCATCGGCTATACACACGTTGGAACAAACCAATGTAATGTATAAATATAAATGCTCTATGGGAGAATGTAACATAGTATATACAGTTTGGCATACAACGCCAATAATGTCCTAGCGAATAATCTTGCATCGAAATAACACTTGTGCTTTATATAAATGTAATGTAATAGAACATAACTGCCCCCCAAACTAAGAAAGGTGCACGTTTATAACATAAAACTTATACAACATGAAAATAATATTAAATAATTAAACATTCTTGACGCGGTACTATAAACGATTTTGCATTAAGGAAAAGCAGTAACCTTTTAAATGTCTTGCGTAGTTCATAGTGGACGGACTTTGTTAACAGTGTCCACGAACTTGTTGATTTTAATACTCGAATTGTAAACTGACCTATATTTTTGGTCCACTTTTCATCGACTATTTTTTTAACTTATCATCGCATAACGCCGTTTACTGTATTTTTTTGATTTTCGCTTTTAATTCTAATTTTCGCTCTTTCGCACTTTCACTCTATTACTTCGAGATGATTCGTGGACGAATCGAAAGAGCACGTGACAGCTACAATTATGGAACTTTTATTAATATTTTTGATTTTGATTATACGGAAAATAGAAAAAATAAAAACAAAAAACAATCATAAAGCAAAATGGCTTCGTTGATTTAATAATATTTGCTTGAATAAAAAAATTCTTCCTAAACAAACCAATTTCAAATATACGTATATATATATATATATAAATATATATATATATATATATATATATATACATATAATATATATATACATATATATATATATATATACACACATATATATACCTACATATGCATACATATATATATATATACATATATATATATATACACATATATACACATACATATATATACATATATATATATACACATATATACATATATATACATACATATATACATATACATATATACATACATATATACATATACATATATATGTGTGGGGGTTGCGTGTGTGTGTGTTTGGGTGTGAGTGTGTGTGTAGAAGGTGATGAATGTGTCATTTTTTCCTTTTTACCATGGGAATCTATTCGTTCAGAAATACGAAATTATTTTACAATATATATATATATATATATATATATATATATATATATATATATATATATCAATATTTATGTATATCAGTTACAATCAAATGAGTAAAAATTAGACAATTTTAAGATATTTATTTCATATCCACATAATTAAATCTGATATGGATATCGTATACTCACTGCTCACCCCAATTCGGATTTGCAAAAATTCAATTTTCCTTAATGGGATTGATGCAGCCGGCGTCGACAAAAATGATTCATGGAGAAATACTGCATTTTAATCGTGCCACAGAGAGCTATATTCGTTAAGTGGCACATGTGTTAGTTTTGGTCGGCGATCATGTCAAGCTCGGGAAAAGACAAATACTTTCTCTCGTTCACCGAGCAGTTTAAGTGATGACAGCGCGTATAGGCCAGAAATATATAAAGTTACATTCATTAAAGACAGACTAGTTCGCCTATAGTTGAATCATCGATATGTGTTGGTCGTCTTATATGAGATCAAGTTAAACCAATGAAATATACAGGGGGCAATGTCGTGTATTTTTACTCATATATATCCTCCAAGAATGGTTGGTTTCCTTTAAGCCATCCAACACCAAACTCCTATCCTTACATTATCAACGCTCTGATTCCCAGCTGGCATCAACTGTGATGGATGACTCTCGTCTGGGTGAGGCCCCGTGTTTTGACAAGCTTATGGGTTTGACCTTTACTCCTGATCTGAAATGGAACACGTACATCAAGTCTGTTGCCAAGGTCGCTGGAAAGATGGTGGGATCCTTTTACCGCTCCAGAAGATATCTCACTACTGATGCAATTCTCTATCTATATAAAAGCCAAGTACGTCCAAGGATGGAATACTGTTGCCATATCTGGGCAGGGGCGGTCAAAAACAGCCTATCATGCCTTGACAGAGAACAAAATAGAATTCGTGGCTTAGTGGGGGATGCCCTTTTCTCTACCCTGCAACCTCTCTCCCACAGAAGAGACGTTGCGAGCCTATCCTTGTTTTATCGTTATTTTAATGGCAGGTGCTCGTCTGAACTCCAATCTCTGGTCCCCACTCGCCAATCTTTCACGAAAAACACCCGTCTAGCTGAATCCACTGTGAAAAATTTTCCCCACTCTATATCTGTGCCTAAATCAAAACGCGGATTCCATGAACAAAGTTTCTTTCTGAGAACTGCACGCCTGTGGAACTCTGTTTCGTCTGCCTGCTTCCCTCCGGACTACAACTTTGATGTCTTCAAGTCCAATGTTAACAAATTCCTAATGAACCGCTGCTTAATTAAACACTTCATCAAATCCCCACACTAACGTAATGTACTTGCAATAACCCTTATCCTTGAGTGGCTTCTGGTCCTTGATAAGTGGTGATCACTGTGTAAAAAAAAGACATAGACATATAGACAGTAATGAGGATTTTTTTAAAAACTTTGTTGTTTCTGTAATTATTGGAGTAATGTTATATGCAAAAATATACATTTCTTAAATTCTATAATCGTTATAGAAATTAGAATTCCTCGTTGTTAATCCTAGAAAAGGCAATAAGGAATATATAGACAGTGAGAATAGTTAGAAAAGCTAAACTATATTAAATCGAAAACAATGCATCTACAAAGAGCAACCATCGTAGTAAGTGGCACTAAGATATCGGATTACATAAAATGCACTGATCAGAATTTAACACACCCTCACTGCGTAAGGATGTAACACAAGGTCAAAATGTGGGGAAATGGGTCTGCGATTCAAGATTAGATCTCTAGCCCTGATAAAAATATACGAGTCGCCCCGTCTGCATTCCCCGGTAAAGAGGCCTCAAACAACAGGTCATTAACTTGCTTTTTAGTGAAACTGGAAGGCAGGACATTAGAAAGTTGATGTCCTTAATCTACACGGAATATTTTCCATGCGTTCAACAGAAACAAAGGACACTTTAATGGTCGTGCTTCTATAGGACTGATTATTGAGGTCGGAACATAGATTTCTGTGAAAATACGCTGACAGCACCGAGAGTCGTACATCTCCGTTATTTCGACAGTTAGTAAGAGTTAATCCTTAGTATATGGTGAGTTTTCACACAAAAATACCGGACATTTATGTGTATATTGCTAACTTTCAATATAATTTTCACTCTTGTAAACTGTCGTGTCGAATTATCAATTTAAAAATGCCAACTAAAAATGAGGACAGGAATCTGTTTTTAATTTAATTTAAACGAAGATTTATAACAGGATGAGTATCTTATGAATGTTCTCCCAATGATCACCGACTGTATCCTAAGTATACACATGTAGACACATAATAAACACACAGTGTCTATACATTGGTAGAAACCTGCATTTATTATTACATAGTGTATATAAACAATCTAAATAACCTGATTATGTAGCATTGTTATTATATCTATTATTCAGGCTAATGTTCCGATCTTAGAGTTACCACAAATTTTAGGTTGATGAAACCTTCTACTGGCTGGATGCATTTTTTCGAACTCAACAATCTTTCTTCGACCTTGAAATCAGGGCATAATTTAAAACAGAAACCGGAATTTTATAAAGCGCCAGAACAAACCTTTATCCCGTTAGACATGAAAAAGTTAAATACGCAATTGTATTCGTAGTATCGCCCTCACTGATAATTGGATTAATATAATTGTAATACTTTTGAAGTTAGATATTATTCTAGAACAAAAAAAAAAGAGTGTACTTAATAATGCATAACAAATTTATCAAACAAAAGAACAATAACATAGTACTCTTTGGATTAGGAAGAATATTTACTAAAAAAAAAACACCATTTGTAATATGGCAAATTTGGGATGTTCAAATAAACTTGAAGGCTATATATAATTATATATATATATACATATATATTTATAATTATTTTTTTTACCTACAGACACTAGTGTTTCATCCTTTCGGGATTCTTCAGTGCAGGGTGTCACGATTACTATCAGTCGAACGATTCGAACCCCGCGACACGAGACATCTCTGGCTCGATTAACGGAGACCGTATCCATTCGGCTACTATTAACCGTGTGAAATAGCGTTGAATTTTAAACATTTTAATTTAAATGTTCATTACGTCAGGCAGACAGTGATCAAATCGTTATACGATGATCTACGCATAAGAGCTAAATTGACCGACTTTTTAATTCAACAGAAAGTGCTCAACGATAAGAAACGAATTTCTTAAAGGGGCTGTCATAATTATTTTTTTTTACTATAATAATTAAATACCTTCAGACACTAGTGTTTTTTTTTTACATGGGTGTCACCACTTATCAAGCCCCAGAGGCCACTCAAGAATAAGGGTTAATAGGTATACATTAGTCATTGTGATTTTAGCATAGTAAACAGTGGGAATTTTGTAACTTGGATTACTTAGGGGGACGATTCAATTAGAACTTGTTCACATTGGACTTTTTCTTTTTATTTTTTCATAGGTATCACCACATTATCAAGGCCAATAGGCCACTCAAGGATAAGGGTTAAAGAGTGTACAGTAGAAAATGGACAATATAATAATCATCAGTAATGAAAATTTGGTAAATTTGATAACTTATATGGAACGGCTCATCAAGAACTTAGACTTGAAGACAACCATATTGTAGTCAGCCGGAAAGCAGGAAGATGGAAGACAATTCCACAGGCGTGCAGTTCTAATAAAAAACAGCTTTGTTCATGGAATCTACGTTTAGGTTTAGGCACAGATAAAGAGTGGGGGGAATTATTGATAGTGTTTACAGCTAGACGAGTGTTTCTTGTGAAAGTTTTGCGAGGGGGGACCATAGATTGAAGCTCAGTCGAACACTTTCTATGAAAATAACGATACATCAGAGACAAATTCGCAACATCTCTTCTGTGAGATAGACGTTGCAAGGAAGAGAAAAGGACATCTCCTACGAGGCTACGAAGTCTATTTTGAACTCTATCAAGGCAAGGCAAGTCCTTTCTAGCAGCTCCTGCCCAGATGTGGCAACAGTATTCCATCCTTGGACGTACCTGGCTCTTATATAAATAGAGAATTGCATCAGCAGTGAGATATCTACTGGATCGATAGAAAGATCCCACAATTTTTCCAGCGGCCTTGGCAACAGATTTGATATACGTGTTTCATTTAAGATCAGGAGTAATGGTCAAGCCCAGAAGCTTGTCAAAACTTGAGGCCTCCTGAAGACGAGAGCCATTCATTTCAATTGATGCCAGATGTGGATCAGAATGTTGATGATGTAAAGAGAGAAGCTTGGTTTTAGATGCATTAAAAGTAACCAGCCACTCCTTCCCCCATTGTACTACATGCTCAAGATCAGAGGAGAGAGAATTGGAGAGAACTTGGTCGTTTACTGTCTTAGATGTGCTACCATAAATGGTAGTGTCGTCAGCATAAATGTCTACAAATGATGTAAGGATGTGATTTGGAAGATCATTAATGTAGATCAGGAAAAGAGTTGGGCCCAGGATTGACCCCTGAGGGACACCGGCATTAATACTGTGGGCTTCTGATTTTTGCCCCTCAACTACTACTCTTATGAACCTATCAGAAAGAAATGATTTAATACTTGAGAAGACATTTCCAACTATACCATAGCTAGAGATCTTATTAAGTAAACCTTTATGCCATACCCTATCAAAGGCCTTAGATATGTCAAGAGCAATTGCCCTAGAAAGGTTGCCTCCGTCGAGAGATTTGCTAATCCTATAATATATAACTGTAAGCACATCTGCTGTAGATCTAGCAGAACGGAAACCATATTGAGTGTCACTAAGAAAGTTATTTTTGTTGATATGGTTGATTACTTCTGTATTTAACACAGATTCCAGCAACTTACTCATGACGCACAGGACACTTATTGGCCTGTACTGAGAGTGAGATGAGCGATCACCTGAATTCTTAAATACAGGGCATACTGATGAAATTTTCCAGGGAGATGGGAAGCAATTCTCCTTAAGACAACGTTTAAATAGTTTTGTAAATATGGGCGCTAGTTCAGGTTGAAGTTTTTTGAGTACTATAATTGGAATACCGTCCGGGCCAGTTGCTTTACTGGAATCAAGGTTGTTGATTAGCTTGGCAACATCACGTACAGATATACGTATATCACATAGTGTGTTTTCAGATACAGGATGAAATATTGGGGGTTGGCGGACTTGATCGCAAAAGGTAGAATTAGCTGCAAAGTTCTTGACAAAGAGTTTGGCTTTTTCTGATGCTGACGAGATTACCTCAGGTCCATTGATGATAGTTGGGATGGAGCACACACTTCTGTTCAGAATTCTGTTTGCTATTTGCATAAACTGGTGGGAACCAAGCCGCTGCTCAGCTACTTTGGACTTAACAGATTGAGCATACAACCACCTTGCGCACTTTATTACTTTCTTACAATGGTTGCTGGCAGTCCTGAAAGCGGCTATAGTTTCCATACATCTATTACGTTGGAAACAGTGGAAAAAGTGATTTCCGTGCGCAATGGCAGCAGCACATTCTGGAGAGAACCATGGCTGGCTGTTAGGTTTTTGCTGAAACTTTTTCGAGGGTATGAAACGATCAATACCTACAATTAACTATTCCGTCAGGTCTAATACTATAGAGGACACATCCTTTTTAAATATGGAATGCAGAGGTAGATCAGTTATAAATGTACGGAAGCTATCCCAGTCAGCCTTAGTGTATCGATATACTGTACGATGGAGAGGTACGTCTGGGGACTTATTACATTTCATTTTTATCTTAATTGATACAACAGAGTGGTCGGAAGATCCAAGAGGCGACAGAACAGAAACTGAACATAGTTCAGGGCAAGTTGTGAGAAAAAGGTCTAGTAGGCACGCATACTGGCCGTCATTGTCGGGCACACGGGTGGGTTCCTGAACAATCTGAGTGAGGTCATAGGCAATGGAGAAATCATGACAGAACCTCCCCTCATCATCGGTCTTGTTTGAGTGGGTCAACCATTCGACGTTGTGAACATTGAAGTCTCCACATACGTGAATGTTAGCTGAAGGATAAGCAGATAGGACTTGGTCAATTTTCTCAGATATGCTTTTAAAGATAGTAACTCCGCTGTTGTGGGGGCGATAGAGAGTAAATAAAAATGGCGTAGTGTGAGCTAAAGCAACCCGGAAGCACATATAGGGTAAGTTAGGATCTTCCCTCCCACATGGAAAGCCATCTTTAATATAGGCACATATTCCATGCCCATGGCGATCTTGGGGGTCAGATTTAGAAGTCAAGTTAGAGTATCCTTTAATTGCAAACTCTTCTAGGGAAATAGCCTGTCCAATGCCAGTTTCACTTAAAAATAAAAAGGGCTGGTTTAGTCTCCTGTAATTGGGTTTCAACCTCTGGAAGGTTAGAACGTAGACCCCTGATGTTGGAGAAGGAGACATGGTAGTAGGGGTCTACGTTGGAAGTTGGAGAACCGGGTTTAATCGTGTATTTTTTCTTGAAACTTGTCATGATGAAATTTTGAAATTTGTGGACTAGGTCGTCAGATTTACTTAGAGCAGGACAGAGAGGGGGAATTAAGAGAGAAAAAGAAACGAAGAATTTTTTTTTATTATTTGTAGCTAATGATAAGGTAAAGCCGTAACAATTACCCACTAGTATGGCATCGAGAGGCCCCACCAGAAGCTACTGCATGGTCCAGAATCCATTCACCAAATGGCAATACAGCAGCCCCAGTACTTTGCACCTGCTGATAGGACAGCCTCCTTAGTGGTTAATCCAAGGTTCGGGTCCCTGACTATAAGGCGGATAACGTCAGCCCAGACAAAACGTTTACCTCCAGAACCCTTACTCGTGACATGGCTACAAGGATAGACATAGAAACAGAAAATTGCCGCCATCTAAGCCAACTGTTCGCAAAAATACTGCCAACCTAGAAAACAGCTTTTTCTTCTCCCTTTGTCCGAAAAATCACTCATTAAAAAATGAGGACTGAGGGACAAATAAGAAGAAGCGAGAGTAACAGGAGCTGCCGATAACGCATCCACAATGCGTTTTCTACTCTCCATTAAAAAAAAAACTATTAAGTATTGTACTTATAAAAGTCCAACAGACGTGTTTAAGGGAAAGTATGGTGATAGATTCCCCTTACACGAACTGAAAATGAGTACAATTCGTAATCTATTTTTGATATCAACTCGGTAGATAAATAAACATATATGTACGAGGAAAAAAAAAGAAAAAGTAAGTTGGTGCCGTTATAAGTAATTTCGAGATAAGATGGAAGCCGGTATTGGACTAAAAAAAAAAAAAAAAAAAAAAAAAGCTAGCATTTAATAAAACAGAAATACACAAATTAAATACTGAAATAAAATGGAGTTGTTAATATTTTAAATCTAAAATAAAAAGCATGATTGAAATCACTTATCTCAACAAAAACAATTTCGTCTCCAAATTGCAAACTGTATTGAAAGAAGTTGAGTTAGTAGCGTTCAAAACACTTTTTTTTTGAAATTAACCGTTAAAAGAAAATCGTGATTTTATTCTGAACTTAAGCTAGTAACGTTTTAAAAAGCTTACGATATAAAAGAAAAGGTGGATGGGGGGGTCTTCCGAAAGTAAGTTGGGGTGCCTTTATAAGTAATTTCGAGATAAGATGGAAGCCGGTATTGGACTAGAAAAAAAAAGAAAAGCATTTAATAAAACAGAAATACACAGATTAAATACTGAAATAAAATGGAGTTGTTAATAGTTTAAATCTAAAATAAAAAGCATGATTGAAATCACTTATCTCAACAAAAACAATTCCGACTCCAAATTGCAAACTGTATTGAAAGAAGTTGAGTTAGTGTTTCATCCTTTCGGGATTCTTCAGTGCAGGGTGTCACGATTACAACCAGTCGAACGATATATGTATATATATATGTATATATATATATATATATATATATACAACCGCATACATATATATACACATATATATGTATGCATATATATATATATATATGTATATATATTAATGTTTGACGTGTATCCAAGTAAGTTGCATCTAAAATGTCATAAGTTTGAACCCAAAATTGGTGATGAGTTTGGTATAGTCTGCAAATGTAAACTTTTTAAACTTTGACATCTTGTAGCCAATTTACCGCCCAAAATATAGTTTTAATACGTGCTCCATGTCTGAATACACTATATGTAAAATTTGAAATGCTTACGCCTAAAATTAGCTGATTAGTTTTCTAGAAACAACAAAGGACAAATCGTCTGAACTTTGATCCCTTATCTTTTGAATTTCCGGCCAAAAACCGATTGGAAAGCTTCTGCTATGTCTGAATACACTTTGTAAAATTTCAAATGTTTCGACTAAAAATTGGCTTAGCACTTTGATAAAGAATTCAGAAGACAAATTTCTTGAAAATTTGGCCCCAATTTTATCCCCTTAACATTTATAGTTCGCAACTGAGATTGGGTGAAAACGTTTGATCCATGCCCACGAAACCTACATAAAAAAATTCAAGTGTTTAGATCTAAAAGTCGTGGAGAAGTTTGGTAGAGTTTTCAAAGGTTAATTTGTGGAATTTTGATACCTTGAAAGCCAAATTTCTGGAACAAAACCAAGTAAAAACATTTTCCGAATCTAAAAATCCCTAATTCCAAATTTCGAGTCTGTAGACTGAAAATTGACAGAGTAGGTTGGCAGGGAAATGTAAACACAGAAATACACACATACATTTTTACTTTTATTAGATATGTAGATATAAATATATATAATATATATATATATATATCAACATAGGAATTTATGTATGTGTATGTTTGTCTGTAGGTGTATGTCTGAATATTTTTTGAGTTTCTATTATTTTTACAGAGTAAATGTTGTAATCTCACTATCGCCCACACTTTGTAGTAGATGTCATAATTAACAAAAGGTATACATTTGTACTAAATTTATTTTGTAGTTTGTCATCATTCTACGAATCGTAGCAGTGTACAGCTAATAAGGTAAATAGCAAAGTTATCAAACAATACAGAAATACTGGGGAACATGTTCTAGAATATGTTAATGGCAAAAATATTTTGTAATTAGAATAACAAGGTATTCTGAAATACATTACAGCTTTTATGTATGCATGTATATATAGATAATATACGCATTTAATTCTTATTTGTATATCTTTTTACAAAGAGCTTCTTAAGAATATATATATATATATATATATACATATATATGCTTATGCGTGTGAATATATATATATATATATATATATACCTATATATGGATGTTACCTTATGTATATTACACAGCATTAATCGTATTTAATCAACATTAAGTTTGCATGTAAATTTCTTGTAATCGTGAAGAGGATTTCCTAAATATAGAATCGAGTGTGAAAGTAGATAGTAAAATAATTGTTGATATATAACTTGCCTTTTAAAAGAAACAACTCTTCGGTCTCTTAAACGAAGATTATAAAAGTGCAAAGTACAATAACCGAGCTTTAGTCGTTGACTGCCTAGTGAGGTTTTAATGGTTCTATTCGCTTACCACGCATTAATAAGGAGGGTATCTCCCAACTACGGTGTAACTGTATAGTAGATTATCTAATTTCGTTTAGTTTATGTCTGTTAAAACTCCGTATACTAATTAGTAAATAAGCATTAGTATCTGTGTATATGTAACTTGTAAGCTGATGCTATTTACAAGGTATTAGCTATATATATATATATATATATATATATATATATACATATATATATATATATATATATATATATATGGCTCATAATAATAACAAGATATTTAAAACGGAAATAGTTGTAGTGACGGATACGATACACGACCCTACATATAATGGTGTGTGAGAAAAAAAATGGGAAGATACAAATCTTAAATATTCAAGCTGTGTCAGTTTCTCATGTTAGGCTCTTGAAAAAACAATTCTGAAGGAAACGCATTTAATCTTAAATGATGTGAACTGATAGCAAAATCAAGATGATTATACGAGATTATCAGCAAGAGGATGTTATGTGGTTGTAATACCCTTGTGATATTTTGATATGAAGACTTCCAAGAAGAAGTAGTATATATAGGAGGGGGGAACATATTATTAATACACACAGTAAAATGCCGAAAAATCAGATTAAACATATCTATTAAAATTTTATGAGATTCTTTAAGATTTTTAAAGACAATAGATCAGTTGTTTTATAACCAGCTCATAATTGATAATAAAATATACAGTTCTATTAAAATATATAACACGTATTAAACAACTGGAAAATTATTCACGAAGATGTTAACATCCATTAAAATATAATATGATGAAGGACTTTAATTATATATAGTAAACAATAATATATAATATGCAGAATATGAGAGATGGCGGTATTTCCCCAGACAGGCAACTTCACAACTGACAAGAGTAATGGCAGCTAAAAATTTGGAAGTCTAAACAAGCGTTTCGTCCACCTTTGTTGTCATACGTTAAACAGATTCGTACTTGGGTTTCGAAACTCGATTCTCTTGTATACGAGGTGATTTGTCTACCACTTGTATACCAACGCCGCTCAGAAGAACGTTTATGTACTAACACAAATCAAGCATTCCACGGTCATATCCGACTACGGAATGCACCTTCTTTGTCTTGAACAGGGCGTGTTGTCATCCAACCAACATGCACCCTAAGCGATTTCACACAAATTAGATCTTTTACACTGCTTGGGAAAATATCAACCAGCATTCTAACCCACTGAGCATTACGTTACTGGATTTTTCAAATATTTGTAAGTTTTAGGAGTAGGGTTAATATTTGTTTATAAAAAAATCATGAAAAATATTTATTGTTTAAATAAATATATCATTTATCACATTCTGGAAATGTATTTCTAATTGCTTGCTAGTTTATCATGCTTGATGACATATATAGACCGTGGTGTAATGTGCACTGACTCAATACAAATACCAATAAAGTTCTATGTAGCTATCAGTAATAATAATCTCTACGAATATATTAAGCAGTGAAGTTGATGATTATCTCCAAATCTAAGCGTAAACATTGGTAAGACATCCGCAAATAATTGCGAACATGGATACGTGTGATTAACCATCTAGGCGCTTAGCGAAACATCTCCATGGCATTCAATTCTTGGCTTCAATTTTAACTATCAATTTTTGATTATTAATTAGCCTTTGTAATTATTTGAACATTAAGTCCATGTGAATGCGCATATCAATACAGCGTGTCGCCCTTATTAAATTTAGATTTCTAATGTGTTTACAAGGTCAACAACAAACATAAGTTGGCAAGTCTTCGATATTATTAACGAAAGATTTGTTATCTTTTTGTGTTTTATGTCAACATTTTTTTCTGTATATTCTGAGATAGCGTTTCTCTGCTGCCATGAATTAATAATATTCATATGATAAATTTTAACATTGAAAACTTTTACAATGTGTAATCCATAGTAGTATTTTAAATATGTTTTAATTTATATTGAATTATTTATATAAAAATATACTAGCAACACAAGTATAATATACTGGTCTTTGTTTAGAATCAGTTGAAGCAACCAAAATAATGCAGTTCGTGTAATAATTTTGAATATACATATATATATATATTTGTATATATATATATATATATTTGTGTATATATATATATATAGATATATATATATATATATGTGTGTGTGTGTGTGTGTGTGTGTGTGTGTGTGTGTGTGTGTGTGTGTGTGTGTTATGGAATCTGTAGTGGACTCAGAGAAAATACTGAACTTTTTAGCAGACTGTAGATACAGGAGAAAGGCATGTACGAATAAAAAATGTGCAACATTAGCAAATCGGTAGGATTCAACTCTTACCAATCACGCATTTGGAAAAATAGATGTAATACGCATTGCAGAAAATATAAAACATATTTGCTTAAACCGTTCCTTGTTCTCACAAAATTTAGGTTAATGCCCCGAAAGATGTTTTAATGGCAACGTAACTGATTCTATATCACCCCGAAAAATCAGAGGATAAAATGTCTAAGAAAATGATATTTTTATAACCGAACATATGAATATCATCCATCTTAAGTATTGTTTTATGGATTTCATTTGAAATCTTTAGCATTCACGATTTAGCGGTCTAGGAAACCAAATATAATATGAATGAGTACTTTTTTTCATGTTTACACTAAAAGTGTTTTAACGCTGTTCTACTGTCTTGCTGAAAGTGTAATATTTTACTTCTCTCAGAAGTATAATAATAATTTATCGAGTATTCTCTGTTCTAAAATGTCTTAAGAATTAACACTTTTTCGAGTTATAGTCCTCACGGGAAAACTCAATCAAGAAAATGTTTTTCGAGCGTTAAAACCATGAAATAGATATAATCCCCCGAAGTTAGTCACAGAAGAAAGATGTAATCTTTGCAAATGAACACTGCTTGTAGTAATTGCTATGTGTTTAAATGATTTCTTGTTTAAGTGTTTGCGTACATTCTTGCTTAAAATGTTTATTTCACTGAAATGTACATGTTCCATATCACTTATGTGCATCTCTTTGATGCAAGAACTGTAATCCCGGACATAGCGCTATATGATTAATGTATGGGTTGAGGGTGAGAAATGTGTTCTATACACCTCCGTCCATTCTGAGTTAAGATTATTCTTGTTATACTTTTTTTTACCTTAGAAAGATACTGCACTATTCTTAACATAAACTATATTGAGCATCAATAATAAAAAAAATTATTTGTTGGACCTTAATGCGGACATATACTACATTGCACTTTGATGAAAAAACAAGTCGGTAGTCTTGATTGCAATAGTTTTGATATGATGAAGAGAGTGCGATTAAAATAAACTGACTGATTCTACTTACGTACACGAACGATAGCAACTGATTATTTATAGAAACCACGTTCCGCAAGAAATTGGATCGCTTCATGGAAATCTTAGATCTCTTAAAATTCTAGCCTGTAATGCTTCGTGTCCATACTACAAATGTCTTCCCTCTTTGTCGCTAAACTTTTAAAATTCAAAGCTTATACAGATCAGCTACACACATACATTTTTTATCTTAAGTAATTATGCTTACCAATAACGCTTTCAGCTCCAGAACTTAAATAGGTAAACCACCCACCAACATTCTTGTGAAATCAAACATGGCGTTTACATCCGATGTTTTAGCATCGTACAGACGATATAACTATTATATGCCTGCTTTTGTTGTTGTTCTGTTAAATATTTTATCGTATTCATAATTTAATAAAAATATGAATTTAAGTTAAATAATTATATGATTATGTGATAGAGATAGTCAATGCATTAAAACCTAATTTCGTTTTGTCCTATTTTCACAAGAACAAAAGGAAAATAAACGAACACTCTCTAAACACGATTTTCAGTAGCAGTACATATACTATAATATAAGATGTATTAGGAAAAATATTAGGAATATATTTTTCGCGTTATTTCGCTTTATACCCATCTCTTAAATACTCATTCTTACTTCCTTTAACTATTCGAATAAAACAACCGTATTTACTTCGAACATTATACTTATAACGCAATGACATCATCGCCATAGGTCCTAGCAAGCAAGATAAGTGGAACACAGACTGTAGATAATGAGCAGACATTTTTTACATAAAGCTTTAGAAAACTTCAAAATTGAATTAAAAAAAATAAACATGATATTTTTTTTTTACATGGAGTTCACCACTTATCAATGCCCAAGGGTCACTCGGGGATAAGGGTTATTGTGTGTACTGTAATCAATGGGATAGTGTAGTAATAGTATTGGAGAATTGATAAAGTGTCATTACTTAAGGGGGCGGTTCATCAGGAATTTGTTTGGGTTGGACTTGAAGATATCCAGGTTGAAGTCGGGAGGGAAACAGGCAAGTGGAACAGAGTTCCACAGGCGTGCAGTTCTAAGAAAGAAGCTTTGTTCATGGAATCTACGTTTTGATTTAGGCACAGATAAGGAGTGGGGGAAATTAGTGACGGTGGTTTCAGCTTGTCGGGTGTGTTTGGAGAAAGATTGGCGAGGAGGGATCAGAGAATAGAGCTCAGACGAGGACTTGCCATGGAAATAACGATAGAACAAAGATAGGATCGCTACGTCTCTTCTGTCGGAAAGAGGTTGCAGGGAAGAGAAGAGGGCATTTCCCACCAAGCCACGAAGTCTATGTACTCTCTCAAGGCAGGATAGGCTGTTTTTAGCAGCTCCTGCCCAGATGTGACAGCAGTACACCATCCTTGGACGTACTTGGCTGTTATATAGATAGAGAATTGCATCATTAGTGAGATATCGTATGGAGCGGTAGAAGGATCCCACCATTTTCTCAGCGATCTTGGCCAGACTTGATGTACGTGTTCCATTTCAAATCAGGAGTAAAGGTAAAACCCATAAGCTTATCAAAACATGGGGCCTTCTCTAGACGAGAGCCATCTATTTCAATTGATGACAGATGGGGATCTGAGCGTTTATGATGTAGAGATTGGAGCTTGGTCTTAGATGCATTAAAGGTAACTAGCCACCTCTTCTCCCACTGTACCACGCGCTCAAGATCAGAGGAGAGAGTCAGAGAGAACATCATCATTTACGGCCTTTGATGTGTTGCCATAGATAGTCATGCCATCAGCATAGATGTCAACGAAAGATTTTAGTATATGTTTTGGGAGATCATTGATGTAGATCAGGAAAAATGTTGGGCACACTATGGACCCCTGAGGGACTCCAGCATTAATACTGTGGGCCTGTGGTTTCTGCCCATCAACCACTACTCCTATGAGCCTATCAGAAGGAAATGATTTAATGATCGAGAAAACATTTCCAGTTATACCGTAGTTGAAAACCTTCTGTAGTAGGCCTTCATGCCATACCTTATTGAAGGGATTGGATATGTCAAGAGCAATTGCCTTTTGTACTGAAACTCATCCAATATTAATAATAAACATATTAATAATAAAAACGAATTGAAAGTGAAAAAGTTGTTAAAAAGTTTAAAAGAAAAGCAATACGATTTGTATTTGTATGAAACTGAAGTTTATTCAATAGAAATAAATAAAAATGGGCAATAAATATTTTTTAAATCAAAGCACAATATTTTAAGAATCAAAACTGAAAAAAAACGATAAATTAGTTTACTTGAAATACGAACACTAAACTAGTTTTACTGAAATACGAACAATAAATTAGTTTAACTGAAAAACGAGCAATAAATTAGTTTACCTGAAAAAAGAACCATAAATTATTTTAACTGAAAACGAACAATAAATTGCTTTAACTGAATAACGACAATAAATTAGTTTAACTGAATAACGAACAATTAGTTAAACTGAATAACAAACAATAAGTTAAACATTACATTCAAACAAATGTTAGTATAAACAAAGTTACTAAGGCAGAAATATTTCAAACATTGAATATTAAATCTTTTCAAAAATTTGTTGTTGAATTTAATTACAAGTTTGGATTTTTCTTTTTCTGATTTTTGTTTTACTAATACTATCATTCTCTTTGCGACAAAAATTGTTTAAAAGGGAATTCGATGAACTCTCTATCAGCATTATTTTACATTTGCTGAGTAGTGTGACCCCCATCACAAGAGTCAACATGAAATAATCGATTTTGATCAGCCAAAATATTTAAAGTTATGTACATGTCTAACTTTTCTGATGAATCGAATGTAAACAAAGAATCGCTTTTGTAAGTGTGTTTGTGACTATATAATTATATAAGACAAAATTATTAGTTATATCATTTGAGTATAACAGAGAACCTTTGTTTATACCCTGAAATTAGCTGTTTAATTCAGCTATTTCTTCAACAGCATCTCTCTCGGTTATTAAATTTTTGCAGCTATTGCATTTCAGTTTTTTTGGAAAACTGAACGATAGCAATAACATGCTAAATATAATATAACAGGAAGTATTTCCTTGCATTTATTAACATCATCTTCTATAACATATATCTTAAATTTATAAACATGTAACTCCTGCTCCCAGTCAGTTTCTTTTTAATTTTGCAATTCAACCGTTTGATTATTAATTGGTAAGCTCAATTTTAAAACTGACAAGGTTCTGAGTTTTTTTTCACATTCATACATCCGACGAATCGATATATTATACTGATATCCACTAAGTTGTCGATAGTGGCCAAACCTTGCCTCAAGGTTATATGTCTGAAACGTCACTGGTAATATATAAACCATACTCAGTACATTTATACAATATTTAGTCAATTCTAAAATTGCGTAAGTAGTATGGTGAAAAGCAATATATGTTTCCTTTGTTAATTTAGCAGTTCTTCCAGGAATGCTATTCCAAGTTTCTAACCAGTCACAGAACATATCCAGGAAACTATAATTATCACTATTTAATGTAAGTGGATTAGTATATTTATTACGAAGTCGACAACCTTAATATGGTGTTTTCACATTCAGTATTACCCACCAAATATAAAATATTTGAATGTTTTCTGCGATTTCTGCATAATTTGGTAAGCATTCCTGTTTTCCTAAGGTTAGCAAACCTTGAATAGTATATTCGTGGAAAATTTGCAAAACCAAATTAACATTTGGCCTTTCAAAAGTAGTCAGAGAAAGAGCTTTTGAAGTCAATTATAACAATATTTCACAAGTGATTGCTATTCTAGTACATAAAGTTTATGTAAATCGCATTGAAATTTTCCAGAAATAAATAGTCATCGAGATATAAAAAGCTGGTTTATGCATTGTATTCTTTGGCGACCATCTTTATGGCGCGCGCGTACGCGCGTAAAAAAGATGTCTGCCGAAGAATACAATGCATAAAATAATTTATATCTCGATAACTACTTATTTCTGCAAAATTTCAATGCGATTTCCGTATTCAGGACAGTCGAAAACTTATAACGTATTTAAAAGAAAATTGTGAGGATGAATATAATCTAAAAAAAATTACATATTTTTATTTCATTAACTATTAATAGGTTAATGAAAGAAAAATCGGTATTTTTTTTAGATTAGATCCATCCCCACAATGTTCTTTTAAATGACTACGTTTATAGGTTTTCGACTACTTCCTTAGCCTTCGGGACAAGATCAAAGTGTGTTATCTGTTCCGGCAGATACTGCAAGCTATGACTAGATATGACTAGCAAAGACCAGATGTGGGGGCAACCCCACATGCCTGACCATTAACCAGCTCCCATTTCCCACCTCTCGGGAGCTGGTCCCCTTTTTCCCTTCCCCCTCCCTTCACTGCTCACATTAAAAATTGGCCTTGTGCCTAATTTGCTCGGTGGGGGAGCAAATAAATACCATATGTTCCGGCAGATACTGCAAGCTATGACTAGCAAAGACCAGATATGGGGGCAACCCCACATGCCTGACCTTTAACCAGCTCCCATTTCCCACCTCTCGAGAGCTGGTCACCTTTTTCCCTTCCCCCTACCTTCACTCCTCACATTAAAAATTGGGCTTGTGCCTAATTTGCTCGGTGGGGGAGCAAATAAATACCATCTGTTCCGGCAGATACTGCAAGATATGACTAGCTATGACTAGCTATGACTAGCAAAGACCAGATGTGGGGGCAACCCCACATGCCTGACCTTTAACCAGCTCCCATTTCCCACCTCTCAAGTGCTGGTCACCTTTTTCCCTTCCCCCTCCCTTCACTCCTCACATTAAAAATCGGCCTTGTGCCTAATTTGCTCGGTGGGGGAGCAAATAAATACCATCTGTTCCGGCAGATACTGCAAGCAAAGACCAGATGTGGGGGCAACCCCACATGCCTGACCATTAACCAGCTCCCATTTCCCACCTCTCGGGAGCTGGTCCCCTTTTTCCCTTCCCCCTCCCTTCACTCCTCACATTAAAAATTGACCTTGTGCCTAATTTGCTCGGTGGGGGAGCAAATAAATACCATCTGTTCTTCAGATGCTGCACTGCAATTTCTTGTTCTCTGTCAGTGGAAGAGAAATCCTTCACGACTGAGGCAATTTTTATTTTTGTTCCTTTTCTCCACATTAAAAAGCGACCCTGGTGACAAACTCTGTCCTGTGGGGAGGCATTGTAAATAGGAACTATTAATATGTTACGCACTTTTTTGGACATTAAATTATGAATTAATCAAATTGTCATAAAGCTTTAATTTAATGGTAAACATCTTACAGCTGAAAACTTCAATATAACAATATAATTTGGTAAATAAATAAATCGGTATTTATGCAGTTTACGTAACTAATAACTGGTACTAGTGCAGTTTAACATCTACAAACAAATTGTCTTCATTTTAGGAGAGGTCCGTCCACGCAACGTAAAAGTTAACAAAGTCTTACCTCCTCTATGTGCCGAAAGGGCTTTTTAAATTTGCTTACGAATGTTAAACTGCAGAAGTGTCTAATAAAGTTAGTTAGAAACTTATTCTTAATTTAAGGAGAGGGGTGCCTTTCTTTATTCTCATCTAACAATTTTATAAGCAAAAAATAACATCAAAAATTGGGAAATTTCTGTAAATTAACAAAAGTAAAAAAAAAAGGAGAAAAATACAAAAAGAAAAATATATTATTTTACGACCTGGCCCAGCGTAGTATAAACACCCCCAACCTCCCTATATTAAGAACGGTTTTCGGAATAAACAACCCCTGAACCTCCCGATGTTAAGAACGGCTTTCGAGGTTGTTTTTTTTATTTCGCAAGCCGTTCTTAACATGAGGAGGTTGGGGTGTTTATAATGCGCTGGGGCATGTCGTACAAATTTACAATGTAAAAAATTGCATGGATCACTCTGCACTAGCACCTACGCCCCCCATATATATATATATATATATATATATATATATATATATATATATATATATATATATATACTTGAAGCCTGAAGAATCCTATAAATATTGCACAGTAAAATAATTGAACTAAAAAGATAAATGATTTTTCTCATTTAGAATTATTTAAACAAGGGGTTCCGTTTTTACGTTATTGCTTTTATTAAATTGTTACATGAAAGTACATACTATTTTCACCATATTCCCCATTTAAAATAAGTGTCTAAATAATAATTTATTATTCTAGCACATTACTTAAATTGTATGTAAAATCATTTTTTATATACATACTTTCATTTTTATTTTAAAATACGTTCCAAAAATAAATAAATAAAAACAAAAAAGACGCGTTTTTTTATTGTATCTCAAACAATTTAACACTTACTCTGCTATATTTAGATGGAGTTTTTTTTTTCTTTTTATTGCATTAATCCACTGGGAAATCATTTCCTTTTTTTTTGGGGGGGGGTGAAAACCCGGTAACTTTTGGCCCATTTTCGTAGTTACCTCGGGATTTTTGAACTATACATCTCGAGCGCATGTTTAACTTTATTTAACCCTCCAAAACTTTAAACCAACTTCCGGTTTAGTTATGAGACACGTGACCAAATTTCAACAGACCGAGTTTCATGACATCACCAGACTGAATTATCGTCGTCGCTAGGCCATCACATTACGGTAGACATAGTTATAATCACAGCGTCAGTTCACTTACAAAATATAGCAGACCTATAAACAACTCTTCGGAAGGTTCTTATTACCTTCAGCGAGACGGAGAGTCACACATCAATGTTTAGATGTAATTAAAACACTCGTGTATTTTACAACCTCTGGCGGAATATTCAACTTCTTGCAATAAAATGAGCGCAACAATGTCAAGATGACGGCGACTTGGTCAGTCGAATAATTCTAGTCAATTTATGTTTTGATTTAAGAAATAGAAATCGACTTCTAGTTGTTTTCATTTTTCTCATAATATAAAGGAGAGCAAGGAAGTTATAAAAAGAAACCGTCTAGAAAATGCAATATAAAATCAATAGCATCGCGTGGCTTTTTACTGATTATTAAGTATTGCGTCGGATCTAAATTGGTCATTTTTAGACTTTGTTATTTCTAATTCATTTAATTTAAATTGACTTGTAACAGAATTAATCAAATAAATTGAATTGTCGGTGTTGTTTCTAAAAGGATGAAGTCTCTTAATCTTTTTACAATTAATTAATAACCTTAAATCTAATACTAGTGTAAGCCGTTGTTTATGGAGAAACAACATTTCGCATTATATAATAGCAGATACATGCATACACATCATTTCACATGATGTATGTCTCTATCTATGTTTGACACTTTATGCTGCCCGCTGTAGTTATTTACATGCCGCTTTCCTTGATGGTCCTTCTTTTGCTTAGTTTCATCCTGCGCTACTTTGTGGGGATTTCAAACTGCACTATATAACTCTTTCGCTCTCCCGATAAAATTGTATTAGTCGGAAAAAAAGTACGAAAATATACAGGGTTATTATACTGATAAATTTGATTACAGTTGAGAAAAGGCAATGTTGTTTTTTAACCAGAATCATTCTATTTTATCTAATTGCAAAGTTCTCTTATAAAATGTATTGTATACACAAAATACTCATTATTATTATAATTATATTACAAAAAACTAGCTAGGAAAGCAGAATACACACATATATATATATATATATATATATATATATATATATATATATATATATATATATATATATATATATTCTGCTTTCCTAGCTAGTTTTTGTAATATAATAATAATAATAATAATAATAATAATAATAATAATAATAATGAGTATTTAAAAAACACAAATTTGCGCATCTTTTCTAGTTCATATTAAAGACACACTCTTTCGTACATTCTTGTTTCGAAAAGTGTTTTTAAATTATATTATTTTAATAATTATTATTATTTTCCTATTATTGTATCTTCTTTTTATATGTTTATTTCCATTTTATTTATTTTTTTACTCACTTATTTATTATATTTATTCTACCATTCTTCAAGTCTTATTTTAAATTTATATTAATACTAGCATGGGTTTCCGGCGTTACTCGGGTGTTTGGAGGTGTATGCTGACCAAAAATAAATAGGTCAATTTTATTAAATTTTCACCTATTATAACCCCTAAAAATTTATTGTTTGGGGTTCAAATTAAGTTATTAGTTTAGTTCCATGTCCAAGCAGACATTATCTAAAATTTCAAGTGTTTAGACTAAAAATTGTTGGAGGAGTTTGGTAGAGTTCTCACGGGTAAAATCGTTTAACTTTGACTCCTTAACAGCCAAATTCCTGGCCGAAAACCGATCACATAGTTTTTTCCCAAATCTCAGTACCCTGTATATCAAGTTTCGAGTCTGTAGGCTTAACATTATCAGAGTTATTGCGTATGGAAATGTACAGAGACACACACATACACACTGACAGACACGCTCACTTTTATAGATATATAGATTAATCCTTATAGTTTATTTTCCAGTAAGAGGATCCTTAGTACTAAACTAGCCTATATATTTAGTTGTTATGAATCGATGTTATGTTAATGTTTCATCCTGATTAGCGTTTCCCCTATCCCTATCACTAGTTATTTTAAATTATTACATAGTATCCGGTTAAAGTCGGGAAAAAAGTAACTGCTCCTATGCAAGCAACCTTCGATTGCGCCTTGTCGCTTATTTGTGTGCACATTAAGTTACTAGGAAAGTTATCTAAACTATTGTTTTTATAAGTTGTTTAATGGAAACATCATATGAGTAGGTGACTAAATATGCAGCAATAATATAATCTAGTAGCATGTTAGTCGCAATACATTCGTCGTTGTGCAGTAAAATACGTTTGTAACAGAAAAAGTACAGTCTAAATAAAGTATATCTAATCCTCTCTTTCTCGCAATTTCCGCTTAAAAAAGTAGCGCGCACCCGTTAGAAATGTACTTCTGCTAAAAGGACACACCACCCACTCTCTGACAAACACAGTTTCATTTGAAAACCAAACTGCATCTCATTTTCCCCCAAACTCTCGTTTCCCCGAGTCACCACCCATCCATAAATATCTAGAGTTGCCATTCTTTTCTTTATGCCATCCTTGAAACAGACGTCACGTTGTACAAGGTCAGGTTTGCATTACATTTTAATCCCAGAAAATGCAATAAAAACGAAATAAAACGAACTAAGTTTATACTATAAACACATTACTGAATAAGGAAGAACTGCTCACTATTATATTTGAGACGTTTGGTCAAAACTAACTCAAACCCAAATAGCTACGGTAAAGAGGAAATCACATTTACCGACGACCGAATATAGACGCTAAATAGAAAACATACGAGTAAAAGATGTGTAAAAGCGAATATAATATCATGTATTATGGTAAAAAAAACGGTAGCTTTTTACGGAATTTTCAACGAAAAAGGAAATAATGGTGTTGAGTTTGAAATGAAAGAAAATATACCATGATGAGCAAAAATACCTTCGAGACTTTATCATCATCAGATTAATATATATATATATATATATATATATATATATATATATATATATATATATATATATATATATATGTACAAGGCGAGAAAGCGAGCGAAAAAACCGTGGAAACAAAACTAATAAGTTTAAAGTACATTTTGTGCTCTTTGATCACGGATATGTTTTTGATAGGGGATAAATTATATTTTTTTAATATTTGATGGTGTTCCTCAATCATTTCTTGAACATGTTCCCCGAAAATTGTGACGAAACGCTAACAATGCCTTAAAATTTCGAAAGGGTGTTTTCGTGCGGACTCAGCCAAGGATGAACTGCAGTACGCACACTTCGCCATATGTACTCCAACCCATTGCTTATTTTTTCTTTCAATACATGTTACCTTTTCTACCCGTATTAGTATCCTTGTATCCTTTAGTAACTTTTCCTGGCTACAACAATTTAAAATGTAGATACAGTTCTTTTTTTTCTTTTGTTTAATTTGGCAATTTCTAGATGGTATCCTTTAATATATTGTATCCAAGATATTTAAAATTTATTACACAATTTTCATCAAAATTCTAACTGGGATTAACCTTGACTTACGCAAATACATAAGTTACGACGGCACTTTATCAATGCTATTCTCAGAAAAAGGGGCAGTCAAAATATCGCCAAAGAAATAAAATAAAGTTTCCCCGGGATTCTACTCGTTTAATATTAATCTGTGAATTATGATAGATATAATAATTATGTTTACAAAATAGATGCGAAAACAAAAAATCGAAATGCATGATATTGACATTGATTTGCGAATTTCAGCAATAAAAATTATTAAATGAATAAGTCTGCATAGCATTGCTACAGCTGAATAATGACATTCCTTATCAGCGACTATTTACTTTATGTTAAATGAATAATCTAACATACAAACCTGTACGCACGTCTATAATATTTAGAGACACGCAAAAGATGTGGAAACAATTGTTTTCGGATTCGGAAATGAGATTTAGATTTTTACGATTCCGGTGCCACTTTCGATACCCTCAACAGTTTCGATTTTCGATTGAGTTTACCCTTAATCTTTGATACATCAGTTCATGGAAGTTTACCTACGTCGAGCCTAGGCAGTACTAGTGGGGTTATTATTTCGGAAGGTGAGGCGTTGTAAGTATTGTGATATATAATGTTTAGAAACTGACGAGTTTTATCCTTCTCTCGAGGGTAAATGAAACCCTCTTAAGCCGTGGTAGGCTACCCATCTAGTGATGGCGCCAAGATAAACAAAATACAGTTGATAGCCCTAGCGAAATATCAAGTATTCAGCTACGAACAAGATTGTACTTCCACTACAAACTCGAGTAGTGAGTTCAATATTAGCTGCGGCCTCAGTTTACGTTTATGTTATTATGATTGATAAGAACCTGAGCTTTCAAATGGTTCGAGAAAATGGATCTGTAAAAGTGTGCAAAATGTTATATTTTAAATTTTCTCTGTCTCTCTTCCGCCGTCATATCAGTTCTCTTTTCTTCAATTTCCATCACCGATTGATGCAGTGAAAACCATTATAATACCATTCAATCCATATTATATATTATTATGCAATTTTTCGTAACTTCTCAGTTCAGGGAGTAACAATTACAGCCGGTGGGAAGATTCACAACCTGGCAACAAAACCATCTCTCACTCCATTAGCAATAAACAAACAGCACGGCTAAGTTTAATTGCATAACTGTTGGAATTAACATTTATATAAGGCGTCAATATCAAGACAGCCGAGTGCAATTTAATGTTTTTAATATAATAATCCGCGGATGTGAACTTAAGTGACCAACATTACATTTCAACATTATACTCTCAGCAATAAGAGCTGAGTTCTGAAATCGACTGATGTAATTATTACTATAATTATTTTAATACATATAGACACTAGTATGTTATCCTTCCGGGAATCATCAGTACATGGCATAACGATTACAGTCGATCGGTAGATTCGAACCTGACCAGGACAGTGAGCAACTAGAATATTTACTAATTAGAAAATGAATGCCCACTAGACATCATATTCGAGTGTGGAAAGGGTCTCTGTCCAGGGATTTGTAAAGACCCCCATTAAAATAAATCATGAATACATATCCCAAATTACATAGTATGTGTCGCCTAAAATGGAGCTCTATCGGTATGCTCAAGTCAAGGCAGGCTTTGCAAGAATCACTCTTCCTCAAGTTATGTTTTATCAAGTAACAACAGGACGCTGGATGTAGTACAAAATAAGATTAATTATATCCTTGGAATCTAGTGAATCTATGAGACTACAAGCATGATATATTATGATATATTATACTAGCTAAATTTGGGATAGGAAAATTGCCTCTAAGTCTATACGTACTCCGTGTTTGAGAGGTAATTATAATGTTAATAATTTTTCGATTATATCCAACTATCTCATATATTAATCAAATGTAAGCTCCAGAAAATATGTCCTTGGTGTCGGAGAACGACTATTCAAGTAAAATAAAACAAACAAAAAGAAATGATATATTAAAAAAGCATATGCATGCACGCATGCTGTTTGCCCGTTTTCATGAAACAGTCTGGAGAAAAGTCCTGCAATTATTTATATGTGCGTAGGTCTGCATGAACATTATAACTATTTAGCGTTCACAAAGTTAGGTGTACGGTCTGTAGACTCATAAATTCTTAAAGTGAGTATATAGCATATATGTTGCTTACATACTTATTTAATTAGCTTTATTTTCATTGTTTTCTGAGCCCACAAATTTGAAGGCTTGGCGAATGTATTTTCATCCCAGCGTTATAGTAAGCTACATCATTACTATTTCTGAATGCAGTAGAATAAACCTTATGCGAATACTAGTCTCTCGCGTACATACCTACGCAGTTGTAATTAAATTTATAGCTTAATTCTTCTGTGTATTCCAAACATAATTGCTTTACGTTGAATTCTAAGGCTAACATGTATTTATTTTTGAATCAGGTCAACGTAAAAGGGTTACACAAGCGCACAGTCCTAGGAAATAAATTTGGTTCATGGGATCTGTGTTTAAATTTAGGCACAGATAGAGTGTGGGGTAAATCGTTTATTGTAATTGTAGCTTGTTCAGTGTTTTTGTAAAAGTTTGTTCCGTGCTTGACAAGGGAATTCATAGATTGGATCAGTTGACCACGTTCCATGAACATGACGATAGAGCGAAGAGAGGGTTGTAACTTTTCTTTTGTGGGAAAGATTTAGCATCACCTACTAGGTTTGGAGGCCGGGTTTGAACTTTATCAAAACTGGATGGCTTGTCTCTCAAATCAATTATGATTAATACATAACTCTTGCAATTCTACTACACAAAACATGTATTGGTATAAATGCATAACTATCCACTACATGAGAGGACTCCTCTCAAATTTATTATGTTTATAATACTATTTGCAGAGATGTATTGAAACTATTTTTAACATGGGACTTTAAACACAGAACATAGACACATTCATTTCTTATTGATACATGTAATGAATGCGCGAAGTGATACAGAGAAGTAAAGCGTGCCCGAATTTCTAACAGAAAGACGAAATTAATTGTAACGTTTATGTATGATATTAATTGATATTTACTTGATGGTAAAGGTCATTTGTTACGTTCATGTGGGAAAAAACTTGATATGTAACGCTAAATTTCCCATTACCTGCATGGATATATTTTATTTTTTCGGGTTTTCTAGTACAGTCAGTTATAACAATCTTGAAGGTATTAAAAGAAAACATACAACACTTACTATGAAAAACAGTTGATCTCATCGTCACGTGCAGAATAGAGCAATCAGCATAGACATTACCAGACAAATCATAGGGAATTCGTTCATTTTATGGAGTGCCAAGTATGCATTGCTGAGGAGAATGCAAATGATTTCCGCGGGAAATTTAGTTTACATTTTAACAGTGCCGTTACTTCAATTTAAATGATGAAATAATTTCAACTATACAGTTACGGTTACTGGATTTCTTGGGTTTTTATAAGTCCGTTTGTTAAAATATATTCAAAGCCAACAGCGCGTTTATTTAATGTGGGTATTTGTTCATCGATATCCAATAATAATTTCTTTGCAGTATTGCTCTTATTACTTAGATTTGTTAATTAGAGTAAGGATCGTAGGTAAGAAAAAAAAACTAAGCGATTTGGGGCGAAATTGTGACTTAGATGTTTTGAAAGGAAGTCTTAATGTGTCAGCAAAAGATCAAACGCACATAATAAATTATATGAAATATCACATTGATAAAATGACTGAAATTCCTCGAGTGTGTGGGCAGAACCGCGAGGTTTTCAGAAGTTAACTCAACAAGAGTAGAAGGAGCGGCATAACATTCTTGCAAGAAGAATTCATTGGGATATATGCAAGAAAATCAGGCTGTAATGCTGTGATAAATTCAACAAACATGTTTCAGGAAGGAATTATTGAGAGTGGTAATGTGCATTTATTGTAAGATGTAATGTGATGATATGACTGACGCAAGGCGACCAGATTTAGTCGTAATGGAAAATAGAGAACACAGGGATATAATCATTAATATAGAAGTGCCAGGTGGTGTGAAAATTGAGAAAAAATAAAAAGAGGTGGTCGGAAAGTATAATTTTAAAAAGAAGGAAGGGATAAAAATATTGTGATATTTTACGTATGAAGAATTTGTACCTATTATGATGGAAACCCTGGGAAGAGTGAGGACTTATTTGAAAAGTGGATTGAGAATATCCATTGCAATTTTGCAGTAATTGCGCAGACTACCTTGTTGGAAACCACAGTAATCGAGCCAAAGTCCTTAAAAACTAAGAATAGAAGTGATTTATAGCCTATGGCTATTACTTATACTCCACTTATCAGAATAAAATCAGCAATCACGCACACATGAATTGACAACAGAAAAAAATGGTAAAATAATAATAATAATAATAATAATAATAATAATAATAATAATAATAATAATAATGTTACTAATAGTAGGAGCATTAAAAACAATACTGAAAATATTTGAAAAAGAATACGAGAGATTAGAATCAGAGGCATGGATAGCTGAGAATATAAAACGTATAGCAATAATGAAAAGGGCTGAAATATTAATAGAAACCCTTGAATGCTGGGACAAACACACATTAGCTACAGGTACAAGCCTTGCATTCAGACACGACTACAGATGTAAAACACAAAAGAACATCATATGAAATCATGAAAACTGAACCGTATAATTTTAACTTACCCCGCATGTGCCCCTGCCGTCCACTTACTGTTTTTCCCTTGTCGGTTTGCGTGTCTCCATTAACTGACGCCGGATGAAATAATTGAGAAGGGTAAAATAGGATGGAAAAAGTTAGGACAGAAAGCTCTAGCCATACCTCCGTTGGATGAGGGTAAAGAAGACTAAGGCCTAAGGGGGCATACTGCTACCCAATTATACCGTAGAAAAAAATCAGTTGTAAATGACCGATGTGTCAACGTAAAGGTTACCGGAAGAGGTGTAAAGACGTTCACATAGTTAAATCTTTAATCGTGACCTGTGTTACTACACTTAGTGGGTAAATACTACTAATAATATAAGATTCAGAACTAAATTCACTATTTAAAATAGGTTTTCATTAATTCGAGGAAACCCTACACGCACATATTACCGAGTATGTATAATTTGTCCAATTACGGAAATCAACTTATATGACACGATATCTAGAATAAAAAAGCACTGCGACTAGACCAACGCAGACAATCCGAGTAAATATGTTAAATACTATGTGTATACTTATAGAATTCTAAGTTCAAATGAATACTAACAATGTAGAAGCAAACAGAGTCGTGAATAAAATAAAGTACCATTAAAAAAGATGGAATGTGCAAAAATATATTTTGAAGCTTTTCCAATTACTTCTAACTTAGTAGACCATCATTTATGTCTCAGCAATCATTCACGCTAACTCATGTCTTATAATACATAACAAAATATTTCCGCATACATAATGATGTACTTGTACGGACAAAATCTAAACACGTATAAAATCTTGTGTACTTATCAAGCATTTTGTTAGAATTTTATTAATTGCTACTGAACTAAAACTAATTATTATAAAACATCAGATAGGGAACACAAATCCATGTGAGGGAATTATTTTTATTATCTAGCAAGTTCGGAAAATTTTTAAGGAACATCTCTTATTCCTTACGTTGTCTTTCTGTTGTAAAGCTCTTTTTATCTCGGCTTTTTATATGATTCTTTTCTTAAACAAGAAGAAAATAATAGCCGTAGTGACACGTACTTGCACCCATGATTTTACAATATACTTAATATTGTAATTAGTTCTTCTTCACTTTAAGTAGTAAGACATAAGGAATCAAGCTAGTCAAAATCGGATTACACGCATTTTATAAAATTGTCTTTTAGTCCATGCATTTCACCTGTGACTTTTATAACAATAGGCTAATCACTGCTGTTTTCCTGGTCGTGTAATAAAAGTTTGTGTTGGTTTGTTTTAGGATAGAAGTAGCGTAACTCAATACATCGAATGTATGAATGTTTTGTTCTTTTTTGCTGTAGGGATTTCTATATTCAGTTAATCAAACTGAATTATTTCCTATTTGCGTGGGAATCACTTTTGAAAGCGAAGAATATAAAAGATATAGCAGGAAAAAGAAGCAAGGGTGACAGAAAGAATGCTAAGAAAAGTACATTAGGCATATAAAGGGATAGTAAAGAATATAAGATAATCTGAGTTAATCGCGCAAGCGAAGGAAACTTACTGAACGAAAATATTTACTCGAAGCATCACAACAAAGCAATGGAAATATTCCTGAAAGTGAAGAGAGGTATTTACTTTCAATTCGACTCACATGGAAAAACAAAAAAAACGGTACAGGCATTTTTGTGATACAAGTAATGAAAGTGATATTGAAGTGACGTTTTAAAACACAAAAAGTGTAAGGGGGCAAATAGAAATAAAGAGTAGATGGAGCATGAGATTGTTTTGAGATTGTCAGCAAAAACCTAAATTGAAAGTAATATCAGTTAAAACTAACAAAATAATCCAACAGATAAACTAAATTCCTTGAAAAACGCAATTTTGTATCAGTTGCTCTACATCTGAAATACATTTTATAAAATACTAACGTTCATAAAATAAGCTTAAATCTATTTTAGTTCATGCACACACCCTATTTACTATTACAGAACCAACTCGCCATTAGGTGTAGTAGTAGTTCCTGGGTCAACTTCTTCGTTGATACCGCGATCTGTTTCAGCTACGTTTCAGCCTTGCTGGAATCGAACAAAAATAATTGTTGGAATTGGATTTTTTCCACTTCTTGTATTTCACGGTCTGAAAAGAAGATAGGATTGTGATAAAACGGTTGTAATTATCGGATTAAATGAAGCAAAAACTATTTTAAAGCATGATATATAAAGTAAATGTATTATAACAGTAACTAATGATGAAATACATAATTTGAAATCAAAAATAAAATGTCCGCAAGAACCTTCTTATTGACATAAACGAAGTAAATTTAGAGTATATACGGCATTATCGCGTTGACAAAACGGTTCCTGTCACAGAAGTTAAGCAACGTTGAACCTGGTAAATACCAGAGCGGTGACCATTTTGGAATTCTGGGTGCTGTATGTTCTCCGTTTATCTCGGCATTTTTTCCAGTCGTCCTGTAATTCACTTGCCACTGGCATTTAATAATTTCGTCTGAGGAGAGGTGTGGTTGGAGATTGTGCACCTCCTGCCACAAATATTTCACGCGCAAAAAAACCTTCATAGGTATTCACAGTCTGTCCAAGACTGAAGGAGCCTGCTTTGCAAATTCAAAGTAATCAGATTTTTGGATGGGCATAGCATTAAGCACAATAATATATTAAAAAAAAGAAAAAAACTGATATAAAAGTTGGAAAAATATTTGCAACTTTAATTTTACCAACCTTTTTTCGTATTAGATAAATAATATATATTAAGTAATAGTGAAACTGACTCATTGTACCTTATATTAAATCAAAATAAAATTCAACGGAAACTTTACATCAAATTCTTTCTATGTAAGATAAAAAAGAATACCTATGTCTGCTTGCGTCAATGATGTAAGGTGCACTATTTATATTGATATAGGTTGGGTAATGTATAATGCTATATAATCGTATGCATACAATCCAATCCTAATATATTCATATAATCATTTTGGAAATTAGCTTTAAGTCGTGGGGGGTAACATAAAATGTATTTACTATAATTGATTTAATAGAATTTGACCAAAAGAGATTAGTAGACGTTAGTTAAAATGCAGATACTTACGTTGTTTTCTGCAATTTGACCCAGCGCCAGAGCATATTCTAAACATATGTTCAAATAATATTGCCTGCGATTAGTGAATGTCTCTTAACTTAAATGGTGCTTTTGAAATGTTCATAATAACTTGTCGCCAAAATAACTGTTTTATATGAATTCTTCTATTTTAATTTAGGCGGTTTATTTACACGAACGATTGTGAGTTTTCCAAGGATAAAAAAATATGGGGCTTTACATAATATACGAGTTTACGTACGAGACATGTTTGTATTTGAAACCAAACGGATTTGCGATTTCTGTCTTATGTTTCTTTTCTTTGCTTCTATACAGAGTGAACCAGAAAACAGCAGATTTTTATTAAGATTCTAGATTTTAGACCTAAAGGGCGTTTTAGTAAGTATTTCCATCGGCTCCAAATGTGTCTGCAAGTTATGATTCTTTCAGGAGGCGCTCTAGAACACAGCTTTTCTTAAGTGACCGATATTGAAGTTTACGGAGGATTTTGCCGACTGTGATATATGCGCCGTGTGTATATCTCTCTAATTTTGTCTGAGATAAATATCTATATATGAATAAAAGTATATATAACAAAGAAAATACTCTCTTAACATTTTTAAATCAACAATTATAAACTACGCAAATAGGTAATTATGAGAGAATAAAGACACATTTGAGCAGTTGATAATGATTTTATTAGACATTTATCGGTAACCTTAGAAACAATCGTTACATCAGCTCCTGTATTTATAGGTAACATTTAGGATCTTGCCAAGAATTTTGGGACCTTTGAGCACACTAGAATGCTGTATATTTAAGTGCAGAGATCCATGACACAGCGCCGTACAAATTCTGTTAAATATGACCCTAGCAGTATAATCGACATAGGGTGATGTATATATTATTTAGTAACTATTATACACAAATTTATTATAATACTGTTTCAATATACAAACATATCAATAGCTATGTGAGATCTTGCAGAAAATTACTCTAAAATGAAATAACAATTCTGAGTTACAATATATATATATATATATATATATTATTCGTTAATTGGAATTCATTTTTTGAGATGAGCATTATATATATTAATTTTATACATTTATTTTTATTTCGGACAATTAGTCTCATCTTTATTAGTTGTTGTTGTTCATAATTTATTGGTTTGTTTATTCACAACGTTTCGGCCAACTTTTCCTCTGGCCTACATCAGGTGGTAACCGCGATGGATAGGAACTTCGAATCTCCTAGCTGCATTCTCAGACATCATCAGACGACAACAACTACGGATGGCAGTGATGGCTGAGAATGCAGTTAGGAGATTCGAAGTTCCTATCCGTCGCGGTTACCACCTGATGAAGGCCAGAGGAATAGTTAGCCGACACGTTGTGAATAAACAAACCAATAAAAGATAAAAAAACAACAACTAATAAAGATGAGACTCATATTCTGGAATAAAAATAAATTAATAAAATTGATATCTGAGTTACAACTTTTTTAAATACTAAACTTTGTTAATATATAATACAAGCTGCATCCTGCCACGCGTTGCTGTGGCTCAATTTGGTGTAACGGAAAAGTCTAATATAAAGAGCATATGCATGGTTCTTATAGTCTAAGTACAGCAATGCCCCCCACAAATAAAAAAGGCGAAAATGTAAAAAGAATTGGTAGTTTTGCAGTATGTAATGGTCTGATTTGTTAGTGTTTCTATTAAATGTAAAATGTTTAATCATCTCGAAGAACACAGTGATTATCGATGTATTTGGAGAAGAATAATCAGCGCGGACTCTGACGAATATGTTAACTTTGGGTAAATAATTTTAAAACTAAATAAAACAGTGTAAAAGTGTTTTAGTTTGAACTGACTTTCCCCAACGTAACGTAAGCAACAGCATTTTTATGTTTGAACAAAATATATAGCAAATGTAATTTCGATAATGAAAAAGAAGTATCATAAATGTTAATTTAAACACGTGCAGATTCTTTACTAAAGAAAAAGCAATCATATTTTTCGGATCTTAATCGGACCTTCATTGGGTTTTTCATTTTGTTTTGGTTTTTGTTTTTCAATTGGAATCAAAGTAATTTCCCGATATAAATATTTAAATAATAAATACAAATAATAAATTGCTCATAGTTAGATTCCTAGGTTAGAGTAGTCCAAACCGGAATTAAAATCGAGTAGTCGCGCAGTTTATGTTCATTTTTTTTTGATTTTCAAATGTAATGCAAGTGATTTCACGATATTGTTATTTTTTATGGGAGAAAAGCGAAACAAAGAGAATAAAATGGCCTAAATAGCCCTTTACGATTCCAAACCGGTATTTATTCGTACTGTTCCTTGTGGACATATTTTCAGCGGTGTTAAGTGGGAATGGGAGTAGGAAGAATGTATTAGAGAGAAAAAGATTTTACAACTTCCACTGATTCTAACCGATTTTGGCAGTGAACTCTCACCTGAAAATATAGGAATGGACTGTTATCGAGGAGGTGTAAGGATAATAGGCCTATAGCACACTTCATATACTGTGCTGAAGTTTGTGCGCATAACATTTGCATGTAATTTCTTGAGTTTTAATCCTATTAAGATCACACTCACACGGGAGTTCATGAGTTCATTTTATTTATATAGAAAAGATATGCGCGGAAGATATTATATAAGCAAGCGATCTTCCACTAAATATTTTGTCAATAATTTACTTGGTTGAACATATGAAATGTTCGGAGTGCACACTTTACACCACACACATACAAACATATATATATATATATATATATATATATATATATATATATATATATATATATATATACACCTCATCTGAACGGTATAAATACGGGATGAACCACTTTGGGACTTCACTTGTAGTCCGCAATAATTGATCCAGATATTACAACCCTCGTTATCAGTATTCCGTCTTGCTGTAAATACAAATACTTTTTCCCCGCTTTATCTTCTTACGTAAACTTTCTGAACCACTATTAATCAGATAACGAGGCAATCGATTTTATGAAGAGGGATTCTTACAACATAACATATATTGCAACAAAGAACGCAAACTTACTAATAAGTACACCGACAGAAATATCGTATTCGAGCAAACAGGAAAAAGGTAAACCAAGGCTAATACTTAGACACCGAACATATTTGAAAATGGAATAGCATATTCAACTCACCACATAATTGTTAAACCGCTATATCGAAAAAAAAAACATATAAGACCTTCAATAAACAGTGTAAGAGAAAATAATAGTATTTTTCTGGTTAGGAAGATAGGTTCTTAAGTTGTTTTTGCTAGAAAATTTCGATTAAAAACTAAAAGGATTAAGAGTTTTTCAAAGTGCATTTCTTCTCAGAAAAAAACTTTCGACAATGTACAGTAATTAATCGTTATTAATAATATTACAGTAGCAATTCTAGAAAAATGTCCCCAGTAGGTTGTTTTCGTTCTTGTAGAATGTACAATGTGGATCAATACAAGGCTGTTTAAATAATGAACATCCACGGTGACACTCAATATGGTTTCCGTTCTGCTAGATCTACAGCAGATGTGCTTACAGTTATATCTCATAGGATTAGCAAATCTCTCGACGGAGGCAACATTTCTAGGGCAATTGCTCTTGACATATCTAAGGCATTTGATAGGGTATGGCATAAAGGTTTACTTCATAAGATCTCTTGCTATGGTATTGCTGGAAAAGTCTTCTCAATTATTAAATCATTTCTTTCTGATAGGTTCATAAGAGTAGTAGTTGAGGGGCAAAAATCAGAAGCTCACAGTATTAATGCCGGTGTCCCTCAGGGGTCCATCCTGGGCCCAACTCTTTTCCTGATCTACATTAATGATCTTCCAAATCACATCCTTACATCATTTGTAGACATTTATGCTGACGACACTACCATTTATGGTAGCACATCTAAGACAGTAAACGACCAAGTTCTCTCCAATTCTCTCTCCTCTGATCTTGAGCATGTAGTACAATGGGGAAAGGAGTGGCTGGTTACTTTTAATGCATCTAAAACCAAGCATCTCTCTTTAACTTATCAACATTCTGATCCACATCTGGCATCAATTGAAATGAATGGCTCTCGTCTTCAGGAGGCCTCAAGTTTTGACAAGCTTCTTGGCTTGACCATTACTCCTGATCTTAAATGGAACACGTACATCAAATCTGTTGCCAAGGCCGCTGGGAAAAATGGTGGGATCTTTCTATCGATCCGATAGATATCTCACTGCTGATGATATTCTCTATCTATATAAGAGCCAGGTACGTCCAAGGATGGAATACTGTTGCCACATCTGGGCAGGAGCTGCTAGAAAGGACGTGGCCTGCCTTGATATAGTTCAAAATAGACTTCGTAGCCTCGTGGGAGATGTCCTTTTCTCTTCCTTGCAACGTCTATCTCACAGAAGAGATGTTGCGAGTTTGTCTCTGATGTATTGTTATTTTCATGGAAAGTGTTCGATTGAGCTTCAATCTATGGTCCCCCCCTCGCCAAACTTTCACAAGAAACACTCGTCTAGCTGTAAACACTATCAATAATTCCCCCCATTCTTTATCTGTGCCTAAACGTTTTTTCTTTTTTTATTACATTTTCACCCCAAACAAGGCACATTGCCACTTTAATGTAGGGGGCTACTATCAGGGGAAACATCTACTGGGGCACTATGTAGGGATTAGGGCAGCGAGATGTTGGTTCACGTTGCACTTGAACTTATGCATGTCAGTACAGTTGGGGAAGCAGTGACCTGGAATGGAATTCCAAAGTCTAGCAGTTCTGGGGAAGAAACTACTGGAGTAGAAAGACCTTTTACATCTAGGGATCTCTACAGTGTGGGGGTGGGATTTTGTAGCTTGTCGGGTCTGTCGAGGGTGTTCACGTCGTGGGGGCACAAGTGCTTGCAGTTCTTCAGAGCATTCACCATTATAATACTTGTAGAACAGGCAGAGGGATGCAACGTTTCGACGATGGGACAGAGGCTGAAGTTCTGATGCCAGTTTAGGGTCTATCAGATTTGCGACTCTCTTTTGAACCCTGTCAAGGAGCGAGAGACTAGTAGCCGATGCACCGGCCCAAATGTGACAGCAATACTCCATACATGGGCGAATAGTGGCCTTATAGAGGTACAGGATACTTTCGGGTGTTAGAAGTTTTCTAGCACGGTAGAGAGAGCCCAACTTCCTCGCAGCGGCCCTGGCAATGCCCTCGATGTAATTGTTCCAGCTCATGTTTCCTGTGAACGTTAGGCCAAGGAGCTTGAAAGACGTACTCTCAGCAAAAGAGTTGTTGGCCATTGCTATATAAGGTTTCTTGTAATTATTGAATGAAACCAGTTTTGTCTTGGTGGCATTGAACGTTACCATCCATTTTTGTCCCCATTCCACTACTGATTTGAGGTCATCCTCTAGTGTTTCTGCCATTACTTTAGATATATGTTCATTTGTTTTCCTGTCGTGCCTGCTATAGAGTGTGGTGTCATCAGCATATATACCCATCTCAAAGGCAATTTTGTCGGGGAGGTCATTTATGAATATCAGGAACAGCAGAGGACCAAGGATAGATCCCTGGGGCACTCCCGCATTTATATTATATTGTTTAGACGTACGACCGTCGAGGACAACCTGGATTTTTCTCTTATCTAAGAAGGATTTAATTATGTTAAGTATTCTACCAGTGATACCGTAAGATCTAATCTTCCCGAGGAGACCCTCATGCCATACCCTGTCAAAAGCCTTAGATATATCTAGAGCTACCGCTCTGCCCTGTCCCGCTTTGTCCAGTGAATGGTATATGCGTTCAGAGATTACAGTGAGGATGTCTGCCGTGGAACGGGCTTGTCTAAATCCATATTGATGGTCGGTCAAAAGTTTAGCATCTGTAAGGTGCTGGACTAGAGCATAGTTAATTAAGGTCTCAAATATTTTGGCAAAAAGTGGGAGGAGTCTAATAGGGCGATAATTTAATGGGTCAGTTCTTTCGCCAGAATTCTTGAATACTGGTACCACAGAAGCAGTTTTCCAACAGCTCGGAAAGCAAGATTCATTAAGGCATTTGTTGTAGAGTTTGGAGAGAACTGGAGCTACTTCGGCTGAGCACTTTTTTAATAGCACAGCTGGGATGAGGTCGGGTCCACATGCTTTGGAAGTGTCAAGGTTTTTTATGATAGCATGCACCTGATCAGGGGTGATTTCCAGATCGTCTAGCGTGGCGTCTGTCCGCATAGGAAAGTCAGGTAGGGGGTGGTTTAGAGGGTCCAGTGTAGAGTTGGAGGCAAACCGACTGGCAAGCATGTTAGCCTTCTCGGTTGCTGAGAAAAGAACCTCGTGATTGTTGGTTAGTGGGGGAATTGTTGATTGCCCATTATTTACTACACTGTTGTAGATTTTCCAGAAGTCACGAGTTCCTAATTTTTGTGCTTCGATGCGTTTTTTAGTGGTTTCCGTAAATTCCCTCTTAGCTGTCGCTATTTCTTTCTTTACGTTACTTCTAGCTTCTATGTACTTTTTTCTGTTTGAACTGGACTAATGTCGGTTAAACCTGCGGAATGCATGCTGCCTTTGAGCAATGGCAGTTGCGCAAGTCGAAGTAAACCATTGGGGAGAGTGGGGCTTGCTATAGAATTTCCGCATGGGAACATGCGCTTCGATTGCAGTTTTGAACCATTCAGTGGTCTCAGTTGCACACTGTTCAGCAGGAAGAGAAAAAATATTTCCCCGGAGGGCGTCTCTGATAAGATCTCTGATAGCTTCCCAGTCAGCCTTTTTATAATATCTCGTTGTTTTGAGCTGCACGCCTGTGGAATTGTCTTCCGTTTTCCTGCTTTCCGGCTGACTACAATATGGTTGTCTTCAAGTCTAACGTAAATTAGTTCTTGATGAGCCGTTCCATATAAGTTATCAAATTTACCAAATTTTCATTAGTAATGATTACTATATTGTCCAATTTCTACTGTACACTCTTTAACCCTTATCCTTGAGTTGGCTCTTGGCCTTTACAATGTGGTAATGCCTATGTAAAGAAAAAAAAACTTCGGAAAACAAACTAAAAATAAAACAGGGACTACGAAAACACCAGGCCGAACAACAACATAAACTTGAGGAAAAAGTGATACAATATTGTAAACATTAAAGTAGTATGTTATTGCATGGATTAACGCACGCTGCTGATCGAACTCCTATTGAATTTTATTCGACATGTTTGCGTCTTGTTTGTCTTTTAGTTACACCATTATTATATAATTGTTTCTTTGTTTCCATGGTAATTGAAGTTTATTAATGACTCGCGTATTTCAATTGAGAATTGTATTTAATATAACTTTTCTAATACCAACCCATGTTGAACGAAAATTTTGGAGAAATTTAATCGGTATGTCGTAATTAATGAAAGTACTCATAGGCATTAATATCATTTGGCGGGCATTCATCTACGCCAGTCAGCATTCGTTGACGGAGTTCAGTTGAGTACTAAGCTTAAGCTAGAAAAAAAAGTGCAGTATGATATCCAGAAAATAGGGTCAAGTGAACAAACAATGAATTAAATCGCAAGCATTAAACAACGTCATTTTAGAAAATCTGATATCAATAGAATTAAGCGTAATCAATGTGCAGTCAATTAAACCAGAATCTCTACTCTTCAGTATTGTCACATATAAGATGTAGTGAGTCGGGCAGTATATCGACGAGAATTACTATTACCTTTTTAGTAGTAGAATAGTAGTAATATTAGTGACGGTAGCTGTTATTTTAGTTGTAGATGTAGTAGTAGTAGTAGCAGCAGTAGTATCATTATTATTTCCTAGATGTTCATGGACTGAAAAGTATCAGCGGTGTTTAGGGTGTATGCATAGCAAGTAATCTGTATGTCTATGAAAATAAGCGTGTGAGTGTGTCCGGACAACTGTCAACCTATATATGCATTTTTTTATCTACAGACTTAATGTTTGGTTTATAGATCATTCGGGCATGTGGAAAAATTTTATTTCGTTTTTACCCGGAAATAAATGAAGCTAAGGTGTGAAAATTGAAAAATTAGTATATGAGGATTATCAGATGTTTCACTTTTCAACAAGGCGCATGCGCGGTTGTGAAAACTGACAGCTTCATTGATTTAAAAATAATTATGGTGGAAAACACTTTGGAAATAGCTTGTCCAGGTGGTGCAATACTTAATGTACTTGGCTCACTGTCTTAAGGTCTTGGTTTTCACTGCAGCCCGAGTATTCTTTTCATGTAAAAGAACTGAAATGTTAAAAAAAAACATAATACTTGCATGCCCATATCTCTGTCTCTTCCGTTTTTATTTAATCTTTTAAAGGAATTGTATGTCACGTTTCATACCGAGCCACGCGGATACATTTCCTGGACATCAATAGCTACCAAGTATCTTCCCAATCTTTCAAACCTCATTACAATAACTTTTGTCATTGCAAACATCGTTTAAAACTTTGTCCTCTCTTAAAAAGAGTATTCCTTTTAACTGAACGTTATTAAGAATGATCCCGTGAAGCATATCATTTTTATCGTACCATTCACGTTAACATTTGAATAGTGATATCCAATATCAGTGTTCAGATACTCATATAAACTAATTGTTTTTTCTCAGTGATGATAAATTATTAATGACACATAAGCCAGAAGATGATATTTTCATTGCGCAACCTATCCACGCCAATTCAATTCTCGTTGTACGATTTTTCTACGTGTCTAGTTGTATATATATATATTTTACGCTATTCTACTAAAACGTACATGTGGTATGTGGTGTAAGTGATCGTCCTCACTAAAATATATTTAGTTTACCGTTATAAACATGGTTTGTATAGTAAAGTTGTTCCTTTTATATAAATTGTATTTTGTTATTTCTGAGTTTATGAAACAGCGTATAGTTTTTTTTGGGGGGGGTGTTGTCAGGAGTAATTGTTTATTTCTTAGTTAATGGTGTGTTTGTTATAATACTGTACTCAATACCAGTTGTTACAATACCATAATTACTTACAAATAAAAAAGATGTATTCCTTTATACCAGAGCAGCTACAATTTTACTTAGATTTCTAATACCCCCAGTCTTTCTGTAATACTTATAAAATAATGTGTATTGTTGACACAACCGCTTGTGGGTGATTTCTGTTGGCTACGTTTATTGTTTTCCCCTTAGGTTGAGTGCCAGGAAACATTTCCAAGGCTTTAGCAATATCCCTACCATATAAGGAAGGTCTGACATTGCTTATAGAATTTAAAGAAAGTTTTGTTATTATTATTATTATTATTATTATTATTATTATTATTATTATTGGCTCACATGGATTTTTCACACAAGTCAAACAAACGATCTGATTGGAAACCTGTGGTGTTCTCTGGAAGCTGAGTGACAACGAGTCTCCGCAGATGTCAATCTCTCTGCACCTACTTCGATAGCATTTGCAAATGAATTTGCATCATCGCAACATCCGCTTACCATTGATTTCTCGCTGGTAGTGGCCATTGTTTACACTGGGATTTGAGTGGCACAGCCTTCTTAATGCCCCAGTTTTCTTTGCGCTTGTCTTGCCGAGGTCTGGTTGGCGCTCGCTCCTCAGTCTTTCAGTCCTTATTGACCATTCTCTGTATTTTGTCATGCTGTAATGCCAATTATTGTGTGATGGTATTGATGCTCACGTTCAATATGTAATTCAGTACATGCGCGTCTGCTTCTTATGTAGTTGGATTAATCGACGTAGCCATCGTTTTTACTAATAGACAAAAGTGAAAAGACGGAAAGAAAATTTACTTTAACGTATTTCTATCTGCATATGTAAATTTATTTAACCTCGACACACATCCTAAAACGCTGAAAAATCTATTTTGCGCACCTGTACATTTTTTCAGCATGGCTAATTCGAACTCTGAGTGAATATATACAGCCTCGGTCTTAAGAGTAGTCGTATCCTATTGTATGACTATTATTTCGGCTGATCTTTTTTTACACTGATGGCGCAACTAATCAAATCAGATTTCTGAGTTTTTCTTTCCCGTGAATAATGCTGATGTATACACACAATACAAAACATGTTTAATAGCCCATGTATGGTGTAAGCAAAAATGTATTCCCAATTGATTTGCTGTGAATAAACATTGTCGAAAATTGTACAAAAAAAACAACATTATTTGACATTATTTTTTTACATTTACACACGTTAAGCAATGGAAGCCGTCCATACGTAATATTATAGAAAGACACCGCTACGAATTTCCAAACACATAAATTAGTATTGGCATTATTATATGTAATAGATGTAACATAAGCGATACTTATTTATATTCTAATTATAAGAAGTGAGATTTGTTTTGATTATAAAAGTCACATTTTTGTTTATTTTGTGTTGAATGTTTTCTTATCGAATTTTAAGAGAAAGTATATATATATATATATATATATATATATATATATATATATATATATATATATATATATATATATGGTAATTTATAAAATATATATGGCGATTAAACTACACTGAATAGTTCGCGTTTCATCCACTCTAGGACTCTTCAGGCTTATGCGCATAAGCCTGAAGAGTCCTAGAGTGGAGGAAACGCGAAATATTCAGTGTAGCTTAATCGCCATATATATTTTATAAATTACTAACTAGCTCTACCTACGTATACGGCACTTTTTGTATTTATTTTATGTGAGTAAATTAAGTAGTTATATATATATATATATATATATATATATATATACATATATATATATATATATGGCATACGGCTTAATCACGTTGACACACCGGTTCCTGATACATCGCTGAAGTTAAGCAAGGTTGAACCTTGCCAGTATTAAATGGGAAGTGACGAATTTTCACCGGATTGGTATCGTTTAGAAGTTTGATCTTCGAACGACAAATATCGAATAATTGGATAAAACATTAATTGCTCCACCCTCAACTGGGCACATTTCTACAGGAAGGGGTCGCTCTTTTCGGTAGTATTTTAAAGGCATCCCCACTTTTTGATTGTATAGCCTTAATTTTTACCTACGTTAATTCCGGTTTGGTGATTACCGCGACTACAAACACGTCACGGTTTTCTTTTTCTTCACGGTATTTTCCTCTTCGCGGCACGAGTGCGAGCCTGCCTGCCTACTACCACTTTTTCTTTTTTGCTCAACACACCTCCAAACAACCGGGCAACGCCGGGCAATGACGCTAGGCTATCCTAATGAGCGACACAGATAAAACTAGAGGCTTTAATATATATGCAACTGTAAACGTAATAGAGTGCTCAACTATACTATTCTCATCAAAAAAGGACACTTGTTATGTAAGACCATGAATTTTATAACACACTTGATTAATTTGTTGTGAGTGAGTACATTAACAAACAAAAATAAGTCAGGTGAATCAAGCGCCAATAGTAATAATGCACGTGAAAGTGGAAGGCAACGCGGATTCCCTTGAAACCAAATGAATTTTTTCTCTATTTACTTTAATCGACTTGTCTAAAGGCAAGAGAATGCGCAGTAATTAGACAAGCGATGAACCCTATCATTTGCAATTGTTCTCTCATTCGTTTAGTCTTTTCATGGTATCATTTTTGCTTCGTTTATTTCTTACATTTTTCCTTTGTCACATTCGCAATTGTTGCTATTCTAATTTGGGAGGAAAAAACCTTTCAAATGAAACTCTGCAAGTTACAGCTCGTAGCCAACTACGCAGATAATTATGCGTGTGATGTTTTCTTTCTTGTTCATCCTCAGATCACCTAACGAACACGCAACACGCTAAGTATATCTCACTAAAACATTGCTCATTGCACAATGACTGATGCTGATCTTAAAGAACTTCTGTTTCTTTTGTTTATTACAAGTTCGTTTAGACATATGTTTTAACTCAACAGTCTTAGTGACGGTAAGAAATGAAGGTGAATATTTGCGACTAATATATAAACCATATTATTCTAAATGCTTGATAAGAAACCAGATGTACTTGTACGATTCTCATTTTATGATTTGATTACATTGAAAAAATGTGAATATATACATTGTGATCCTTTTAAGATCGACTAAACATAAAACCTAGACACTAATTCCTTTTTATGGCATAGCTTATTGTATATTATAATAGTGTTCCTATTTACAATGCCTTCCCATGGGACAGAGTTAGAAACCAATGTCGTTTTTTAATGTGGAGAAAATGAACATAAATACATTTTTCCCAGTCGGGAAGGATTGCTATCCTACGAAGATAGAACAAAAATTGAAGTGCAGCATATAAAGACCGATATTAGAGTTTGATCTTGGCCCGAAGGGCAAGAACGTAACATTATATTATAATAAGTTTAACCGCTTAATAAGAAATATAATTCTTAAAATATTCTGAGATGTACCTGCAATAAAGTCACGAATCTTGATCAGATTCGTTCACATTAACATACATGTAAAGAAGTCGCATTTTATGTTGTGCAATTCTGCTGTAAAGAATTATTTTTTTAATAATTTCTAGAACAAGACGAATGAGAACAAATCTAAAGTCCGTAGATTTTACATTGTGTTGATTGTGATTGATATATATTCACACTCGGCATAAAATAATCGTCTTTCTATTACTACATGTGGTCTATGGGGAGTCAATAAAAAGACTATTTCACACGGTGACCAATTAATAACTGCTGACGTCCTGCTACGAAAAGTGTTAATGAAGTAACTTATAAAGCAGATGTCGCACAAATGTGCAATATATATATATATATATATATATATATATATATATATATATATATATATATATATATATATAATTATGTAAATATATATATATTTTTTATATATATATTTATATATATACATATATATATACATACACACACACACACACACATATATATATATATATATATATATATATATATATATATATATATATATACATATATATATATACTAGCATGGGTGCCCCGCGTCGCCTGGGTGTTTGGAGGTGTATGCTGAGCAAAGAAAAAAAACGGTCAATTTTGTTTAATTTGGCCCCTATTATGGCCCCTTAACATATATTGTTTTGGGCTCATATCAAGTTATTAAGTTAGATCCATGTCCAAGCAACCTATATCAAAAATTTAAAGTGTTTCGACCCAAAATTGTTGAAGGAGTTGTGTAGAGTTCTCAAAGGTCAAACAGTTTAACTTTGACCCCTTAACATCGAAATTTCTGACAGTAAATCGATCACATATATGTTCTCAAATCTCAGTACCCTGTATATCAAATTTCGAGTCTGTAGACTCAAGATTGACAGATTTATTGCGTATGGAAATGTATACAGACACACAAACAGACAGACACACAGGCAGGTTTGCTTTTATATATATATATATATATATATATATATATATATATATATATATATATATACTGGTATGGGTACCTGGCGTTGCCCGGGTGTTTGGAGGTGTATTCTGAGCTAAAAAAAGGGGAACCGGTCAATGTTTTTAAAATGTGACCCCTATTATGACCCCTTAACATTAAAGGTTTGGGCTCAAGTCGAGTTATTAAGTTAGATCCCTGTCCAAGCAACCTATATCTAAATTCCAAGTGTATAGACACCAACTCGTTAGAGGAGTTTTGTAGAGTTATCATAGGTCAAATCGTTCAACTTTGACCCCTTAACATCCGAATTTCTGGGCGAAAACCGATCTCATAGATTTTCTCAAATCTCAATCCCCTATATATTAAATTTCGAGGCTGTAGACTAAAAATTGACAGAATTTCGTAGGACAGACAGACAGACACAAACACAGACACGTTCACTTATATATATATATATATATACATATATATATATATATATATATATATATATATATATATATATATATATATATATATTTATTTATAATGCCCTTGTTTCTCGATTCCTTTTAAGTTGCTGGCTTGAACCTGACTCGTGAGCATCGCACTTTCATTGTGGAAACCTTTATGAAAGCAATCAAATCTGTTACTGCAACACAATGAACGTTCCGTTTGCACTTCATTTTTGGTATCATGATTTAGTACCAGCTCGAAACACGCTATTGAATCAGCATTGAAACGAAGATTTACCGGAAGACCTTGCATGGCCAAACCGTTAGAAGATGTGACAGCGATAAAACCTCCAGTTCAACAGTTTCTAAACCGTTCGACAATATAACAGGCCCCGGCTCTTAAGCTTTCCGCAAAAAATTTTTGAAGAATTCTTCAAAATGATCTTTTAAATGCATCCATACAAAATTAATTTGTACAAGAACTCGGCAAAAAGACACTGAAACTCGCAGAAAATTCAACCATATGTTCCGCAATGTTCACTACCGTGGGGCATTTTCACCTTTGTGGCGCAGTGAATAATAAAAGGTTCATATATTTTTTTAAATAAATAAGACCTCCTCAATCCCGATTACGCTATATACTAAATCAATAAATAAATATGCTATCGTTTTTAAGCTGTATCTGAAACTAAAATATAACTTCTTTGTCGTCTCATTATAGTTCAAGAGCAGTATCTGTTTAGTTTAAAGATTGTGTAACGATATTGTGAGGTTTCCCCTCGGGTCGGGCGTCCATGCACTGTAAATATTTCACATACTCATATAAAGTAGAAAACTGTAACAATAATATGTACATTACATTTACAAGATTACTTAGAAAAATCTTTTACAATTTTACCTAACAGGCTGCAATAATGTCACGGGGTCACCATTCACGATGAACGTACACAGATTGCGCAACAGCCGTATATTATATATAAGAGCTACTGTTGTTTAATTTACACAGATCCTTCTAGAGATTATTATTATTAGTAGTAGCAGTATTAGTAGTAGTAGTATTAGTAGTATTTAGTGGCTGGCTATTGGTTTTCCCGATTTTATACTGACAGGCGGATTATGGAGATATGTTATCAGCGACTTTTTTCTCAATCTTCAAGAAGTTCCGAAAGATTCTGCGCTTCTCTACACGAGAGTTTTTTTGAAAGACCCCGACATTGCATTTGATTCAAAATTTTAATTTCCTTGTCAAATAGTCATCCGCGCTCCCATCATAATAAATACATCCTTTACCGTACGTTTCACAGTTTTTTTTTTTTATCTCACATTTCAATCTTGATATTTTTCGCCCTTCCCTTTTTCTTTTCCCTCCACATTTACATCAGCTGGCACGGCTATGTTCATGATTATAGCCTTGTATGTCTTTCGTTCTAAAAGTAAACCTAGTGACCCTGCTTCAATTACGTTACCACATTCGATATTCATGTCCTGCAATAATTTGAAAGTATCACCCTCTACGATACATTCTGGAATATGCTCGTTCGATTTTTAACTGCATTCCAAACATCTTTTCTTGCATATATCCGAGTAGACCTTTCTCGCAATACTGTCATTCCGTCTCTTGTATTCCTTTTGGCATAACCTCTCACAACTGCTGACGATCTGTTTTGGATACTTGCGTTTTTATCAACCATAGTCAACATAGGGACTGTCAGCCGTTATATAAATGTGTTACAACATATATTTTTTGAACGCTTGCTCCTGCGCGGCACATATTAGGACTCCCTGTCACAACCATCTAGTAAAATATTGATAAGTATGGCTATGATTTAACATTGTCTTCTACCTCTGGTAAACCTCTACTGACTTAGCAAAACATTTCCTTAATGCATATCTTTTTGTTTTCTATTGTTCATTTATTGCTTTAAATTATTTGTTTCGTACTAGTTTGCTTGTTTCCAATGTGTTCAATTTAAACATGTTATGTATATGCGTTTTCTTTCAATTGGACATGCACACTTTCAGACTATTTTCTTCTGACTTTTACACACTTCTATACGCGAGTAATTTTCGTCAACCCTCTTTTTTCTACCATATAACATATCGACATCGCTCTTCAAGAGGGAAGAGCTCTAGCCATGCCCATAATTATTCTTGCTCTCCTGTCCATATCTTCCAACTCTCTTTTCTTCAGTTGAATAATAACTGTTTAGTACCTTAATATAGTAACTTACCTTGTGATTACTGCAAATATTCAGTTTCTCCTATTCAATCTATTTCTATACTATTTTCCTGTTATTTCCTTCATTCACATTTATTTCATGTTATTAAATTCTAGAATTCTTTTGTATGTGCATCTTTCTTCTACAACCTCTTTCAGCATTACATATTCTAATATTTAGTTATTTTTCTTTGAACAATTTCTCTTCTTTAATATTCTCAGACATCAAATTTCCTCTATGCAAAATCCCATACCTATTTAATTACTGAAGATCTGAACACTTATCACAAACGTATTTGGCTGGTAGTTGTTTTTTCATACATTTAAGTCATACAATCCATTCCACCCTCTCATAACACGGATTTACCTTTCGTAATATAAATGTCAAGTGTATCACACCCAGAACAAACAGCAATTGTGACAAGCTGTTCCATTGAAAAATACCGCTCTTCACATGAACATCCCCAAGGTGGTCTTTATTTTATGGCAATAACACTTACTACTAGTTGACGCCTATTTTCAGGAAATCTTTGTACATTTGATACTTTATAAATATTTCCATACACTTTTAGTCAAGGAATGTAGAACAGAATCATATGCTTTGCAGTAATATATCGAATACATGCATAGATTTGTAGATCTTCTCTTACATTCCGAAGCTTTGTCCTATCAATAAGCAACTGATCTTTGGTCCGTCTACTACCTTGGTTACATCTGTTTTGTTTCCGTTGTGATCTCTTTCTTTTTCACTTTCTTAATACATATAAGTTCCATCTGCTAAAATGTCTTCCAGCGGTTTCAACAACAGTGAAAGTCATATGATAGGCCGATAGCTTTCAGGACAGTTCCCTTAGAAATATTCTTCTGGCAGAACACTGTTCGTTCAACCTTGACTTATTCGCGAATTACATCTCCTATCAATATCTAATTAATTTGTGGCGCAGTCTTTATATGGAATTTTTTTTATTGTTTTCTTTTAACCAATACGGCTGTACACGATCTGATCTGGGGACTTTTTAATTTGGAATCTTCTTTCTATGTTTGCCAACTTTCTATTTGCTTAATCCTACGATTTATTTTATTCTTACTCCACTTTTATGCATTTTAACTACTCCAACACTGATGTTATAGAGACCGAGACTTCTGAACTAGTGATGATCAATTCCAGTATTCTTATACCTCTCATTTTTACTACACAATCAATTCCGAAGCCCATGTTGAGGAGTTTATTTTCCTGGGTCTCTTAATTTTCCTGTGTTCTCTTACCGATTATTTTCATTGGCAGGCCTGTTTAGTTCGTTCTAACCGGTTTCTGAGCATCCATAACATTTCTTGTTCATCCTTCTCATGCTTAATACTTTAAAAACTTGACATGATTTCATGTTCACTTATTTGGCGTTTGTGGGGGTCCGTTGTAACTAGGTTTCAAGGGTTACGTGTCATCAATATATCTAAAATGAAGCTTACTGCTGCTCGGGAGATTCGAACCCGGTAACGAAGCAGTTTTTGACTCCATTAGCAAGGAACACAACTAAACGGCGAACATTAATTGTGAGAAACAAGGTTGAAATGAAAATATTTTAAAATGTAAACCCGGTCATTATTATTTAATTATTATGACATAATGATATGCGTGAGTAAGCTTAAGTAACTTCAAATTAAGATGCTACAAAATTAAAATGGATTTCTGAAAGGCCCGATAGAATTATTACTATAATTATTTCTTTCATACCTGATAGTAGCCCCTACTACAAGGTATGAAAAAATAATTATAGCAATAAGTCTATCGGGCATTTCAGAAATCCATTTTACACATTGTTTGGGGTGAAAATGTAATAAAAAATATAGTACTTAAATTGTTTTTCACAACTGAGCAATCACATACGCGGAAACCACGAAGGAATAGAAAAAAATAGTAGTAATGTATTTTGTTATAATGATTAACATGTATGCCTATATTTTGCGTCTGTCTTTCCATACTAATTTAAAATTATATAATCGAATAAACATTTTACGAAAGGAACTTATGATGTGTTGCATTGTCGATGTGCGTGTTTACGGATACCTGTAGTAAAATTTCATGCACGAAAGAAACAAAAAACGCTTTTTAACGATAAATATACATTACACACGATACTATTAGACATTATTCAAGCAGTTATTGAACCAAGCAAATTAGTCGTTTCTATGAATACAGTTAATAATTGATAGTAGTATTTTGTGGATTTACTTTTTATTCATAACCATAGTAAATAATCACTCCTATATGTATAGCTTTATATATTGGCGGTTTGCATTGAACAGCTTCCATACAGCGAACCCTTTTGTTTGAGGATGACTATATTTTAAGGTAGCGTCCTTAAGTTGAGCAATGTCGTGTGCAAGTTAATCTGCTGCATTTTTGGCGTAATGGAAATGTCTTTATTTGTAGATAAACAAAAAATGAAGCACCATATAATCGACGATCAAATGTTTATACAAATAGATATTTTAGGAAGTATGTTCAATCCTTCCCTGACAAAAATAATCAGTAGTATATATATATATATATATATATATATATATATATATATATATATATATATATATATATATATAGGTATATGTCTTGATAATTCCACAATCTACAAATCCAATTTATTGATATGCAGAGATAGTGTAAAAACAATATTCACCTATTGCTGTCTTTCCATCTTACAAAATAGCTTAACTCTCATCTAGCACAGTGCAACGTAAAATCGAAACAAGAAACGCGTATTAGCTGAATCTTATTTGTCAATAATATACATTTAGAATCAAGTGCTAATCGTATTTTCTACATTAATCCTATTTTAGTGACAGGGTATGCACTCAGCTGAAAGCCTTTCACATATACACAAATCAATGCATGCTTCCTATTACAATGTGACAAGTGACAATATATGTTTAGACTTGTAGGAATGTCATGCACTGTTATAAACTATAAATAAATCAAGTTACAAATTACTTTAAAAAATATATTAGCTATTTTTTTAATGTGCGTTTTCATTAACCTAAGTTAATTCGTGGTAATTTGTTTTTTTAAATATATGGAGAACGACATGTATTTCATATTATAAAATGGCTGAGATTATTATAAAGAAAATATATATATATATATATAGATTGATGAAAATAGCATCATGGCTATTGCATTGTGTAATGCTTTTTTATATTTATATTCTTCTTTCGTTTAAAACGATTCAGTTGCACGTAAGGCGGTTCATATAATGGCATAGTATCACTTATACGCATACGCATTGATGCTATTAAGACAACAGTATTATAACACACGATAGTCGTACACTCCTTAGATGACAAGTAGCATTCAGTACTTGTATTACTAATTCAAGTGTATGCATTTTCATATTCATACGAGCTACATATTTTAATTATATAGGATAAATAAAATCCTATTTACACTGTTTTTATATTATGTGTGCATGCGATTAGCCAAGCGACTGATAGAAATTATGAGACAAAAATAAACCGTATGCATTTGTAAATTGCATTTTTATGTAAAAATAGATTTTAAGCTACATTACATACGAGGTAAACCTTACTCGAACTACTTTATTGGTTAGATAATCTTAGGGTCGAATGCTTAGGATCAAGGGGATCAAGCTAACATAAATGATATCAAGGTTCGACCGTTGCATCAAATAAAGAAATTGACGCAGATCTAAATGAAAAATGAGCTTTAATAATTATTTAATGTTCCTGAGACGATTCAGAGTAGCTGGATTATAAGCATAATAAAATAAATATAAGTGTCACCATTTAAAAAATTAGAAAACAAATGTGATGAACCAGAAACTTCAATTTCCGACCCGATATACTATTCACCTGACATGCTATAACATTTTCATATTAATTCATATTATTATTGAAGACAAGTTGGGCTTATTTTTGTCTATTGAATTCCCAGTCACATTTGACAGGGCATTTCGAGAAAATAATGGATTGCAGTTGACTCAACAGGCCGGAAGATTTGTCCGTAACCCTGTCTAAATTTGATATGAGGATTCATCAACAATCATTGCATTTAATACTTTTCGCGTCCTTCCGTACTAATGTTTCTTTTACTTTCTTTTTTAATATTTTAACACTTTTCTTTTGTAAAAGACCTGGTCACGGAATCCCACATAAAAATATATGTAATGTCACAGCTGCAAAAAAACAAAAATAAATAAATCTGACTCGACCTTTTTTCTGTTTTAGCAAAATACATATATTGCTATTAACTTTAAAAAATAACAATGTTTGCTACTTTTTTCTAACTGTTCACTTCGTATGCCATAAAGTTGATACAAACGCCTGCCGTCTCGACATCACCTAAAAAAGTAAATCGCCGCCTCCATGGAGTCACACATCTATCTCTCGCGATGCATACTGTCTTCTCTCTAATCACGTGCTGTCTTTCTTTCTTTATCTTGTCGAGCAAGCGTGCGCAGACTTGCTAATTTGCGTAGTGCTCAAAAGGCTGCTTCTGCTAATACCTTTGCTAGTCATCAAGGTTTCGGCTGCTGTTATTTTTTAACACGCACTCATACGCGTTCAGTTTGTAATGTATTACATATCGAGATATACATTGGTCCAAATAGGGAGAGTTTGGCATACTGGTCGAATTCAGCAGCAGTCTCAACGTTTTACAATTGCTTAACTCATCCCTGCCTAGATTATTATGAACGTGACCTACACGATGTGGAATTTTCATTACCGTTTTGACTGTCATAAAATCCACCACAATTCCAACACATATAAATGTGATCTCATCCCAGATATAGTCATGTAACTACATTATTATAATTTGTACTGTGTTCTCAAGGATTTATGACTAAATTACTTAATGAGTCATGTGTAGGAGAATGTTAAAACTAAGTCTGTAACAATATAGATAATGGCAAATCTGTTCTACTTGATTTATCTTAAAATTAAGTTATGCACGCATATACTATAAGTAGTGTTGGAAAGATAGATATATCCAAGGTTGACGGTGATTGACATGAAATTGTAATGTATTAAAATAATCCCTGCCCTGTCATTGGGGATTTCTTTTATATATTCACATCCTTCACTAACACAAGAAAATATTAATATAGACATTATTAGAAACACATCGCAACAATATATGATTATATCACTTTATATACAAGTATTTCTATATTGAATATATATATATATATATATATATATATATATATATATATATATATTTATATCCAGGTGTGTCTGCTTTTATAAACCATCTTTCGAGCGCAAGCGCATCTTCGTTTATATATATATATATATATATATATATATATATATATATATATATATATATATATATACACGTATTCATCCACTGTGATTAGTCGTAGACGACGAAACCCGTGTCAGTGGAAATATATATATATATATATATATATATATATATATATATACATATATATATATATATATATTCGGCCTTACCCGATACGAAACGAAACGCAAAATGTCTTCGCTGAATCTTTAGAAAAAGAATTCTAGTTTGCTAAAACTGGCCGTTATTTTTGTGAAACTATGACAAAGCTTCGTTCCTTTAACAATCGAACAACACCATTTTATATTGGATGGAATAGAAAATATAGCCATATCTTAGAATCACTCGTTCAAATTTTACAATAACATCTATACTGTATAAAGGGTTACTTCACAAGTTTCCACCTCGAAATGTATTCTCAATTATAAAATCATTTCTCTCTGATAGGTTCATAAGAGTAGTGGTTGATGTGCACAAATCGAAAGCTCAGAATATTAATGCTACGGCTCCTTAAGGTCCGCCCTATGCCGACCTCTCTTCATAATCTACATCAATGATCCCCCAAAACACATCCTTAGATCATTCGTAGACATTTATGCTGACGACGCGACAATCTATGGAAACACATCCAAGGCCGTAAATGACTACGTTTTATCTGATTCTGGTTCGTCTGATCTTGATTACGTGGTACAATGAGGAAAGAGGTGGTTGGCTACTTTTAATGTATATAAAACCAAGCTTTTATATTTATATCATCAACTCTCTAATCCACATTTGGAATCAATTGAAATGAATGTCTCTCGTCCTCGGGAAGCTTTATGTTTTACAAGCTTCTTGGCTTTGCATTTACTCCCAATCAGAAATAAAACACGTACATCAAGTCTGTTGCAAAGGTCGCTGGAAATGTGGTGGCATCTTTCTACCGCTTAAGTAGATATCTCACTGCTGATGCATTTTTCTATCAATTTGGAAGTCAAGTATGTACAATGATTGCGTATAGTTGTCAGATTTGGAACGCAACTGCTAGAAGCAGCGTATCACATTCTACAAGCTCCCGGCTATAATGTCAGTTGAATCTCTGTTCTTGTTGTGCAATTGCTTCTACACAATCTATTTTGACAGATTTTCTGTCAAAATAGATTTTTCTGTCACAAATTTCCCGCAAAGCAATCTCTTGCCAATTCAGATTATACCATGATAATCGCATGGAAGCTATGCTATTTTATACATAGAACAGCTTGATTTGAAATGTCATCTCTGTTCCTTTTTAACTGGAATTAGCGATATGCGTTATGGGTAAGTTAACGTGAATTATTATCTCCTTACAATGTATAGCACTTCAAATTTACCTTAGATATCTATCCTTAAATTATTGGTAATCACCAGGTTTACCAATGAATAACAAGCAGAAATATATTTGGATATCACATAATATATATATATATATATATATATATATATATATATATATATATATATATATACATATATATAAAGTAAGAAAATTGATAATTTATAATTAAAATTTAAAATTAAAAATCGATTTCATAAGGATGAACAAAGAAAATTCATAAATTGTATGATCGTTTCGGAAACGATGTTTTTATCGTGATAGACATTGAGTTTTGGGCAATAATTTTTTCATATAGTATTTTTTACACAAGGCCTCATCATCAGCAAAAATATTGGGTGATAGGTTTTAACTAAAGACATCAAAATAAACCTAGTATTTTTAAGTAAGGCAGATGTATCTGGAAAATATTTAAAATATGAAGGAAAATAATTACTTTTTTATGAACAATGTAGGATAAATAAAAATAAAATAAGGTAGAATCTGGTTTAAGTCTAAGGTTAAGATAATCTATATTTTAAATATTTTAACAAAATATAAATACATTGCAATGGTTTGCCTTTGTAAAATTGGCTACATATCATCGTCAATGCATTCATTGGGATAGTAAAAGTAGATTATGAATTCGTGAAGATGTGTGTATACTAATTGTCAAAGGAGACGCCATGAAAAATAATAACAGTTAAAATCGTTAGTGGCGTTACATTTAAAATTAGCTGAAAAATTGCAATTACAGAGAGATAATTTTATTCAAAAAGTAAAATAAATTATTTGCATATTAAAAGGGAGAAAACCACTGAATATATAATATTTGAGTTTTTAAATAATGAATGAATTCGCTTGTAAGTGATTAAATACAAATAATATATATATATTTTTAAAATATAATAGTAATTATACTATTTAAATGACTTACAGTAATAAAATAGTAAGATATAAATTTAAAGTGTAATAGATAATAAAATAAAATAGGACATAATGGTGAAATATCAGATAACATAATAATAATAATAATAATAATAATAATAATAATAATAATAATAATAATAATAATAATAATAGTAATTATCATTATTATTATTATTATTATTATTATTAATTTATAAATTACAAATTTTGAGATAGATTAGTAATAAAACAATTTTATGATTTATGGTGGCTTACATTTTTCGAATCTAAACCACCGTTTATGAATGCATCTGGAAAAAAATCGTCTTTTAAGTTCAAGAGAACGATTCTATATTTATTATATTTTAAAATCTTAACGGTTTCATATCTACAAAGTTCACAGAATCTTTCCCCGGAATATAAGCTTTATAATATCCTATTCTTTTCCATTTTAAATTGAAAGATTAATTCATATTATTGAGTAGTCTTATATCTCTTCTTCTCTACATAAATAAAATGAACTCATTTTTCCCGTCTGATTTTGACATTAATAGGATTAAAAATCAAGATATTTCATGCAAATATAATATGCACAAACGGCAGAACAATATCTGAGGTGTGTTATAGGCTTATTATTTCTCAAATTCCTCGATAATCTTAGATTTCTATACTTTTTCTGCTGAGAAGTCACGGCCAAAATCGGTTAAGATCAATGGAAGTGGTAAAATATTTCTCTCTAATAAATTCCTCCTCCCCCTGCCACCACTTAACACCGTTTGTGGATCGTTCACAAGGAACAGTTGAGAAGAGAACATCAGTTTGGCTTCGTAGTTCTTTCATGTGAAGTTATTAAAAATCACTAAACTAAGCTGCAGTGCTCTGTGGCGTAGTGGTTAGCGTGCTGGACAATTCGCATTATATTTTCACGTTCGCGCCGATCTACCGTATTCGTTTTTTTTTTTTTCCTAAACAACTGGAATGGACTTTTCTTGGTGGCCGAACTGTTAACGTTGCAGATGTGTGTTTTTTTTTCTTCACACTTTATTTTCCTACTTTTACTCATGACTCCGGGTTTGATCCTTCCTACTTACCTACCATAACATTTTTTAAAACTTCCCCCCTGTCCCGGAAGCAAACACTCGGGCAACGCCGGCAACCCCCGCTAGTGTTTAGATAAAGCAGTCTGTGTTCTCAAGGAAGGCTTTTGAAAAGAGTGATGATGCGTTGAAATCGGACCAGAAACAATACACCTGATCATTTTTTTACATTTCAATGGGCTCGTTAGACTCAAACCAGGTCACTTATCTTTTTCTTTTTCGATGAAATCCATAATATACTCCATGAACAAATCAAATTAGAAGGTGACCTATACAGAGATGATGCACTTTTCGTAACAAACTCCATAAATAAGCATTACGAAAAAGCAAGTAAGTCCTTGCATCAGTTCTTTAAAAATTATAAACGTACTATAAAGATCGACCCAAGAAAAAAAAGTTAATTTCTTAGACGTAACCCTAAATCTTGAAAACTCTACTTTTGAACACTACCATAAACCAAACCAATGTGTACTATATGTCCATAATAGATCAAACCAACGTAAATCAATATTCAAATCAATAGTTCCCAATGTCTCTTTAAGACTTTCTAAACTATCTGCTAACAAATCTATATTTTACAAAGCCACAAACTATTACAATGATGCCCTTAAAAACAAAGCATGCTCAATTTTTATTGTGCTTTTATTGGGCTTGTGAGGGAGACCAATGACCTGGCTGTAGTCGCTGTCTCTTTCTCCTAATGTTTTTTTTTCTTTTCCTTTAGGGTGGGATAGGGTGTGTGTGTGGGGGGGTGTTTGTGTGTGTGTGTCTGTGTGTGTGTTTGTGTGTGTGAGGGCGCGTGTGTGTGCGTGTGTGTGTTTGCTTTTATTGGTTTGGGAATGCGTATATTGTTTTATAGTATTTGGGGGATATTTTCTTCCTTAGGAAGGCGGCTGTGATCCGAGGTAATTACTAATGTGTATGTGTGGGGAGGGGGGACTAGCTCTTCTGAAATAAGGGTAGGGTGCTTTCATTCTATTTTGATATTTATTTTTTGGATTCTTAGGTTTAAGTATTGTGATTTTTCGTTTTAGTCTTTCGGGTATTCCTGATATTGTGTTTGTTTAGAAAGAGGGGTGTATTTACTATAGGGAATTTTTTAATGTTTCTATTTATTTGTCTCCCCATGTGGGTATGACCAGACCCAGGATTGGTTCCTAGTGTGGGGAAGATTTTGTTCCCCAAAGGGAGGCATTGGCGGGGGTATAGATATGGGAGGGGGATGATAGAAGGGATGATAGTTGTTTCAGTCATCAGGGTGTTCTCCTCCACTGACTGAGGAGGGAGCGAGGTGTTGGAACATATATTATACTATCGTTCTAGGTGTTTCCTAGTGTTGTTGGTTTCGAGGTAAAGTAGGGTTGGTGTTGTTCAGTGTTTTATATTAGAGATAGGGGTGTTATGTCTCTGTGTTTGTATGCGCGCACGTGTGTGTGTTTTAATGTGTCGATTCTGATTCATGTGTGGGTGTGTATATGTGTATGTGTATGGGTGTGCATGCGAGTGTACCTTGCATTTCATGTATTTGTGTGATGGTATTAGGTTCTGTTCAGTTCAGGAGTGAATCTGGTGATGAAGTTTTTTTTCCTGTGTGAGTAAATAAATATATATATATATATATATATATATGTACACATATATATACATATACACACATATATATATACATATATATATATATATATGTGTGTGTGTGTGCCTGTTTGTGTGACGGTGTCTCTGTGTATGGGTATGGATATACGTATGTGTGTCTATACATATGGGCGTGTGCATGTGTTCATACATATACATCCATATGCATCTATGTATATATATATATATATATATATATATATATATATATATATATGTATGTATGTGTGTGTGTGAGTGTGTGTGTGTTATTATATACACCCATTTATATTAATATATAATTTTATATGCAATTAGAAACGTAAGATTCAGTAATTACTTTAATAGTGTATGTAATATACTGAAATAAGTGCAAGCTATTTTCAAATGTTTTCGCTAACAGCGTAATGGATCCCATGCAGGGGTTATGATTCTTTTAAAATTCTGAAGACGATAGTGTATTTATTGTCTTCATACTTACAATCAGATATCAGCTTATTAAATACGTATCTCTACATGGCATTATAGATTATTCTCTTCATAGATGCTGATTACGGAAAACGCGTAACATGAACATATAATCTGAAGTATATTTCATGAAACTGTTGATAACATTACGGCAAATCAATCTGGTTATATTTCTATAAGACAATAACTTTTAATTGACCAATAACATTAGGTCTATTGAGATTAATGTAATAGTAACAGAGTGTCGTAATTTATTATACATCTGATGTGAGCTCCTTTCAACCATTTTTAGATGACAACTATTGAGTTTTAGCGTAAATTAATTTGGAATGTGAGACATAGGAAATGGACCAGTGAACAAATATTACGAACGAATATTTATGATTTCAAGCAATTATATTAGGCGTCCAAAAATGATCGGACACATTTGTTTGCAAGAAAACATTAAATACCAATTAAGTCACTATTTGTTGTATTTTTTTATGTACGTAGACATCAATTTTATATCACATATTTACAATATTAAATTTACCAAATGTTTTCCATCATTGCTAACACTCGATTGTAGACATTAATGGAAGTGTTTCATAACTCAACGGATAATTTCGGATGAAATAGCCTCAATTTAAAACGAATAGTCCGTATTTATTCTTCAAGAAATTGAGGGTGGTGGTTAAATACTTTGCCTTTATATGTCTGGCGATATTGTTGGTCAACTAATATCAACACGAAAAGAAATCAAATGGTGCAGGAACTTATCATTAAAAAATGCACATATGCAGATATAGAGGAGTTTTGACATAATTAAAATAAAATGGCACTCTAATCATATTTAAACAAGAATATTATTTGTATTTGAATGTTATTTCTTATTTTTTTGCCTACATATGCTATAGATCATTTTGATATTATCTGTAACAGCTTTATCTTCAATCAAACCCACCATGGAGTCAGGTAACACTATCTATAAATAGAACACTGAAATAATTATTTATAAACCGTGCAAAGGCAAGTATTAAAATCATATTTTATGCGGACACAAGTATGCAAAGTGCGAGCCGTGTGCGACATGACGTCACAGCGTTAAAAAAACGATAAAAAGAAAGAGTACAGAGAACGACGATGGACGTCCGAGAGGACAAAAGTAAGAGATGAGATACATAATTAACAACCCGAGAATAAAGGTCGTTGTTACAACGAAAAAAAATGCGTAAAGTTATTAATTATTTTACGTCCCTGGCGGCGTACCCTTCTACATAGTGGTGGTTGCTAAATGTCAACATGTAAACATGTGCGTAATCCTTGGCAAGGTTACACTAAGATCGACCTGCGAGATTTTGACAAAACATCTTACGTTTATTTAGATTAAAAAAAAAACACCATGCACAATACAATAAGTACTCTTGCAATTCCATAAAAAACAAAACGCAGGATCATAAAATATATATGTAGAGGAAATAAATAAAACCATGTAAAATCAGACGACATTAATGTACTACAGAAGTATAGCTGGGTCTGAAGCATTATTTTGCTGTCTGTTCAAATTTATTGTAATCACTCTACGAACGAGAACGCACTAGCGAAACTAATAATATCCAGCGCATTTATGTAATTGCTAAAAATGTAAAATAGGCGTAAGTGTGACACAAAAGTAGTACCTATAAAATGTACAAAGGGAGAAGGCAACGCCTGGGGAGATAAACCTCTGGGCATGTTCAAGATCAAAGCTACACACCAGTATACAGAAAACAAGCCATCCCAAACATACGTTAGATTATGCAAATTAAAATTAAATTTCTTTGATTTTTTTCCCGTAGCATATTATGAAACGTTTTAAAAGTATACATAATTCAAACACTATATCTTGTTTTCGAAACCTATTAGGTGATACACTTTTCTTTTCATAACAAGTTATTTCCAGTAGAAAAGACGTTGCGTAGTTGCTTCTTCTCTATCATCATTTTCGTTGCAAGTGTTCATACCCGTCTGGCTGAAACTACTGTCAATAATTTTCCGCACTCTTTATCTGTGCCTAAATCCAAACGTAGATTCCATGAGCAAAGCTTCTTTCTTAGAACTGCACGCCAGTGGAACTCTTTGCCGCTTGCCTGTTTCCCACGTGACTACAACTTGGACGTCTTCAAGTCCAACCTGAACAGAATCCTGACAAACCGCCCCTTTAAGCAAGACACTCTATCAAAAGCCCCAATACTAATGATTACTAAAATACTATCTCATTGATTACTGTACACGCAATAACCCTTATCCCTGAGTGGCCTTCGGGCCTTGATAAGTCATGCCCCCCATGTAAAAGCAAAAGCTTCAATCAAACTACCCTTTGACAAACATTCACAAAAGTTAATAACTACAACCAGCGTGAACAATTTGCCTCAGGTTGCATGATAAAAAAATTATTTCCTAAAACTGAACTCCTGTGTCGACCTATTCCACTGCCCTGCTTCCCAGACTAATAAAATATGATAGCATTCAAGTCTAATGTAAACAAGTTCTTATGTATCCGCCCCATGAATAATTCAAATAAAACTAAATCTACATAATTGCCTATTACTCCACTACAATCTTACATTAATAAACCCTTACACTTTAGTGGCTTTCGAGCCTTGATATAATGTGACTTCTTTGATAAAAATGATGTCGGTGTTAAAAAACATAACTGACTGTGAAACATTAACATACAGTTTGATTCCTGATTTATAGCTTTTTTTATGGATGTTACATTATATATGTCATAGCACGGAGTTATTCAATTTACTTGGTAAAGCTCCGTCTTAATTTATATTCAAACTAAATCCAATATTTAATACAACCGTAAAACGTACTTGTGCATAATGAATAATCAATTTATACATCAATCCATTGGAATATCGTTAAGTACACATTGTATTCTAGTGCATATTTAGAGGTTGCTAAAATTTTTTTAAAAGGTTGATTATACAAGGACTGGAAAGCAACTTAAGTATATTTTTATCGATTCCTAGATACGAACACACAAAACGACTATTTTTCTTGTTTATATTTATATCAAAGAAAGTGTTAAAAAATCAAGCTATACTTTTTGTAAAAATAAACTTATCTCTGTACAAGAATGTTCAATTGAATTCTTTATTCCATCCTAAATATTGTGTTAGCAAACAAGGGGAAAATTTGATGTTATTCCCACAAATTTAGAATTTAACCTGCGCGTTTTTCACACTCTCACCATTACACACACACACCCACACACACACACGCGCACACGCACACATAAATTAATACAGAAAAGTATAATTGTATGCCTAAACCTTAAGTATTTTCTTCAACAGAGCTCAAAACATAGGTAGAGCTGAGTAGTAGGTTATAAAAATATATATGGCAATTAAGCTACATAGAATATTTCGTGTTTCATCCACGCTAGGATTCGACAGGCTTATACATAAGCCTGTCGAATCCTAGCGTGGCTGAAACGCGGAATAGAATGTAGCTTAATTGCCATATATATTTTTATACTTACTATATATATATATATATATATATATATATATATATATATATATATATATATATATATATAATGTATTGAATTAGAGTTTGAAATGCAAATATCAAACATTCATCACGTGTGCTTTAAGTAAACACATTAATTTCCAACTCGCCCCTATTATATATGAAAAATCTACGAGCGACATCATATTCCTGGTCTTATTTCTTGTGTGATACTATTTGCTAGAATGTTAGTAAAACATCGAAAAATTTATATATCAGGGTTTAATTTTGCTTTAAACAAAACACATCTATTTCACACACACCCTCCAGTGTTTCTTTTTTAGTCTAAGCTGTGCTAATGAAACTTCTCGAGTGCACTGTAATGTGAGGCTGTGTAAGATCTAAGTTTTGGTCCAAATATCATTTCTGTCTGTCATCGGATTATTTTAATTATCGATTATCGATACATATCGAAGACAAATCAATATAAAACGTATCTATAAAAACTGTCAGTCACGTAAATTATTGTCCTTTTAAAATTTCATAAAGAATAAGCGCAGAAATATTCCAGTCCATAAGGGACTCTCTCTCTCTCTCCCTCCCTCCCTCCCTCTCTCACACACACACACAGAAACAAATTGCCTTTTCTGTAATCGTAAAAATAGAAAAAGAGATTGAGATGAAATCCTAATTTTTTTCTAAATGGTAGAGATTTTAATGACAACGCAGGATATCTATATGTGTGACGCCGTTTTCTCGTTATATCACTGCGTGTAGATAAGAAGATTTGTGTGTAAACATTGTTTGTTTACATTAAAAGGAAGTTAAGTGAGTGGGAAGAAAGAGGTGGCAAGAAACAAATATTCGTACACTTAAAAAATGTATTCTATATATGATAATGACTAAACTAAAACACTTTAGACACATTTTATTTCTAGATATAAATAATAATGAATTAAATTTATACTTATAAGAAAAATAACAAATAATGCAGGTATTTCATCTTACCTCGTGAATTTTCACGCAAATAAAAACAAAGATAGGAACGGACAGTTTTGTGGAATAAATGTTATTACGTTCGATAGCTACACATATATTCCTCGATTTGCATATATTCAGGGACATTTTGTTTTCTGTTTCCTAGGATAGTGTTATAGTGTTTAAGTTGATATGCTTTACTTCAAATTTGAGTGTTCTTATATCGTCATATCTGTTCATTAGGTTTTAATCTAGGAATTAGTTTTTATTGCAAGTAATACTAGGCAAAACATTTTCTTGTATATCTACCGACAATCTTAGGATTATTATCTTGCTGCGACATCTAATCAAAGAGTGTCCTATGTTTCTGAATAGGAATAATTAAATACCTTTGCAGCATTACCTGCTCTTTAGCATTTATTTTTCTGCCTATTGTTGTCATTATTGTAATTCATTTTTGCATGAAAGCATGATACTCACACAGAAAATTGCCAGCAATCCCCGTCCTTTGTCGTAAGTAGTTTTCATTTTCGTTCTGTCCCAAATAATTTTGATAATTACACTCAAAACCTTCTTTTAATTTAATCGGTCCATATTTACCCTATACAAATACAATTCATAAGCATGATCTCTAACGAATTATAGCGTATTATCTCTGTGTCGGTTCAAAAGGAGTGAACTTTTCTCTGATTCGTGTTTTTATTGATTGTAATCTCATCCATGGATAGCCCTGAATTTTGATGAAACAATCAACCTAATATGTTTGTTAATTATGAGGAAATTATCTTTCGAACACCTGTTTGCATTTGGTTTTCGACGCTCTTACGAGTTTAACTATGACAAAGAATGAAGCAATTGTAATGAAACATATTCTGCAGACGACACATGTCTATATAACATTCAGCCAATTTAGTGAACACCATGGTTTGAATATTATGATGTCATTATCTTTTTCTCCTGATGTGATGTCGTTACAGATATATTAAAAGTCAGATATTATTTGAGTGGTGTTCTGTCTATTGTTTTATTTGATTATATGAAGGTTTACTAAAATTATTCTATAGAAATATATGAATTTTTGTGATAATCTGAGATTTTGACTTGTTTAACATTGTTTCCTCATATTCACTGCATGTGTGCAATCAACTAATTGTATAATGTCTGTATATATAATCAGACTGACCTGACGTTCTTGCGATAGTATTTCTAAAATCGAATATTAATCGTATTATCTATGAATATCCATCCATGAAATCTAATTCCAATCAAATCTGTGCATATCTTATTGTATAAAATAATTTTGTTTTTAATAGTTCAGAGCCATATAAAGTGAGTATTACTATGCGTAACACAATATAAACAAACATTACTTTACGCCTAACTCTAGAGCAACTGAGTATTTTAATTAAACTAAATACAAACTACGTTTTATTAAAGTTTGAAAATTTATAGACATGGTTCGGAATAAATTATGTTCATTTTAAAGTAAAATTCCTTTCATCGGCAATCTTACAAATTCCTTAGTATATTTCAATAATTTTTACACATTGTCCTCTGAAGCGGTAAGAAATGTTAATTTTCTGAGAAGAATTCACACGTATAAATTGTATTACTTACCAACAAAACAAACACCCACGTGTTTGTGCCTTGTATAGGCATGCGCGACAACAAAACTTGGGTTTTTATAAGCGGAAGTCTCGAGGTTGTCAGGAATCTACAGGCGCATGCGCAAGAGAAGGGATTGAGATAGTGGTATAAAAGGCAGCTCGAGTGAGAAGGTTGTTGTTGTTGTTGTCATTGGACGTTACAGTGACGCGCACGTTAGCAGGTGATTAAGAGGCTGGTTTTTTTTGTGTGTCAAGTCGCGCACCTCGGTGAAGATCATATAAGTCGTGCACCTCGGTGAAGGTGAAGGTCATAAGCTATTTCGGCTATTTCGTTTTGTCTCTTTTCCTGGACAACTATGGCTGGTGCAAAGTTTGATTTAAAACTAATACCCGAATTCGACGGATCTACTTCTGTTGTCGACTGGGTCGAAAGGGTTGAGCTGACCTTCAACCTCTGTGAAGTAAAAGGGGTGCATACCGTGATTCCCCTGAGATTGGCTGGAGGCGCCCTAAGTCTATATCATCAACTTAGTGCCGTGGAGAAGGCTGATGTTACCTGTATAAAAAATGCTTTATGCAACGCATTTGCCATGGATCCCTGCACGGCCTACGAAACATTTGCCTCTAGGAAGCTAATGCCACGAGAAACAGTGGACGTCTTCTTCGCGGAGCTGAAGAAACTAGCAGTTCTATTTGGCAATGGAGTGTCAGAGCAAACACTGGCTTATGCGTTTGTGGCCGGCCTTCCCACCTATGTTAAGCAACTGTTGAGGGCTTCCACCAGTGTACCTGTAACGCCCATGGAGCATTTGTTAGAACGCGCTCGAGCGATTATCAGAGATGCAGAGGACCTAAGGGAACCGGTTGTAATGATGGCGCAGGCAGCCGAGACTAATACTGAAAAGAGTCCCAGTTTGAGACCCACGACCAATGGGAGATGTTTCTGCTGCGGCCAGCGAGGCCATTTTGCAAGAAATTGTACTAACAAGGGGCGGGGGCGCCCGCGCTGTTTCCAATGTGGTAGTTATGGAAATTTATCCCAAAATTGTGCGGGAAATGCATCAGGGGGCAGGACGTCAGCGCCGCCCTGTTCCCCGGACAAGATTCAATTGAGGCGCAACTGACAATAAATGTGTACGTGGACCAAGTGCCTTGTTCAGCTCTTCTCGACTCCGGGTGCTCAAACACCATCATGAGTGCCAAGTTGTGTCGTAACTGGACAAAGCAGAACATCAAAGTAACAACAATAGGTGGCAATACGCAAGCTTGCTGTGGAGCCGGAACTGTCAAAGTCCACACAGACTCTGGTGTGGTCGCAGACATTAATGTGCTGGTGATGCGAGCGGATTTGCTGGGATTCGATGTACTGTTAGGATATGATGCTAATAAGGCACTGGGGGAGTGGTTATCGGAAGAGATGGGACTGTGCGATTTTTTGGAACCCCAGTGTGTGCTGCAGTTCACATAGACTGGCCTGATTTTAAGGTGGACTACGTCCCTCACCAAAAAGCATGGACTGCATCGTGGAAGTGGACAGAAGGAAGGGTGCCAACCGAACTCAAGAATAGTATTGCAGAGTACTCGATACCAGACAAGACCCGTAATGAATACGAGAAGGAACTTAAGGCATGGATCCAGGATGGATGGCTGATCCCCTACCCCAACAAGCTGGGACCACCCAAGGGTCTGATTCCCTTAATGGCGGTAGTCCAGCATAACAAATCAAAAGTTCGTCCGGTGCTGGACTATCGTGAGCTCAATAGATACATTGAGACGTACACTGCCGATGCTGACGTGTGCGCCAGCAAGCTGAGAGAATGGCGCCAGAAGGGCTCCAATGTGTCTATAGTAGACTTGCGGAAGGCTTATTTGCAGGTGCGAGTGGATGAGACATTGTGGCCGTTCCAGACACTGTAGTTCCGGGGTCAGAGATACTGCCTTACTCGACTTGGCTTTGGGCTGAATGTGGCACCGCAAATCATGAAGACCATCATAAATACAGTGTTGTCCCAGGAAAAGACCACTGAGGACGCAACATCGGCCTATATTGACGATGTGTACGTCAATGAAGACGTACAATCTGCGTCGCACGTCAGAGAAAAGTTAGCTCAATTCGGGTTGGAGTGCAAGGATCCCGAACGTCTGAGGGATGGAGCACGGGTATTAGGATTGTACGTTTGCAGGAAAGACGGTACCTTACGATGGAGGCATGGCAGTGAGATTCCAAACATCCCTGATGTTATTACGCGGCGGACTATTTTTTCCTTGTGTGGGAAACTAATTGGTCACTTACCAGCGTGTGGCTGGCTACGAGCAGCTGTCGGCGTCATCAAACGCAGGGCAAGTTTAGTAACTACAGGTTAGGATGATGTATCTGATGATGCTCTTCTAACTCTGATGACGACAGAAACCGTAGAGAGAGTTAACAAGGAGGACTCTGCCAGTGGAGAATGGTGTGTCGATGGGGACACTGTTAATGTGTGGGTTGACGCTAGTTCTTTGGCATTGGGAGTGTTATTGGAGCAACGTGGAAATGTAATGTAAGACGCGTGCTGGCTGCGACCGTAAATGATGTTCAACATATCAACCTGGCGGAACTGGATGCTGTTGTAAAGGGTTTAAATCTGGCACTGCAATGGCAGATAAGAAGTTACAGTTGTACACGGATTCTCTCTGCGTCTACCACTGGGTGTCCGACACTCTTTCGGGACGAACGAGAGTCCGCACTAAGGCAGCCAGTGAGATGTTAATCCGGCGGAGGCTAAACACCCTGAAGAGTCTGGTATCAGAGTATGACCTGTCGGTGAGTGTAACGCTCGTGGCATCACACTGTAATCGTGCAGACCAACTAACCCGTGTGCCTCACAATTGGTATGAAGCTGTGAAGAGAGGCGTGGAGTTCGCTGCTCGACCTTGCGCAGTTGGCGCGATTAGCTCATGCCAAATACAAAGAATTCATGTGCAGAGTGGACATCCAGGTATCAAAAGAACTTTGTATTTTGCGAGGTGTGTGGACCCGGCAGTGACAAGGGCGGATGTCAGGCAGATCATCAAGCACTGTGAGGCCTGCAAGTCTATCGATCCTTCACCTGAGCAATGGCAGAAGGGGCGATTGGAAGTTGAGCATGTGTGGCAACGATTAGCGATGGATATTACCCATTACAGTGGTAAGCCCTTTCTAACCCTTATCGACTGTGGACCCACTCGCTGTTCGGTGTGGCGGCAAATGACGAGGCAGTACTCAGCGAATGTTGTCCGCCAACTGTCATCTATCTTTTCTGAGCGAGGTGCGCCGGAAGAGATATTGACGGACAGCGATGCTGTTTTTTGTAGCTACCAAGTTCGGCAGTTGTTGAATGAGTGGGGTGTCCGACTATGACTGCGATGTGCTCATGTGCAATCAGGGGATGGCATTGCTGAGAGGATCCATCGCAGCATCAAGAGAATTGCTGCCAGAAAGCAAGGTACCATTACGGAGGCCACGTATTGGTATAACATCACACCAAAGGATGGGAAGACACTAACAACATCACCGGCCAATGCCATACACAAATACCGTGTTAGGATAAGGGGCATTGACACTGTCCAACCAATCGACGAGTAGAGTCATGACAAATACGAGGTAGGGGATCCACTTTGGGTTAGACCCCCTGGAAACCGGCGCACTACCAAGTTCAAGCGAGGATGAATATCTGGAGTGGTCAGCCAGCAGTCGGTCCTTGTTGATGGAACCCCACGCCATGTGCGCGATCTTTGCCCAGCTAGTGAAGTACATCCCACAACTACAGAGAGCGATGAATCATCAGATGATGAGCTGCTGATGAGTGAGGTCACCGAGCAAGAGAGTGAATGTTGTAGTTCGTCTGATCAGGCAGGATCAGAACCAGCACTAGCACCACGCCCAGACCCAGAACCAGATCCTAAATCCGAGATTGGTAATACCACCCTTCGCAGAAGCCAACGAACTAATAGGCCACCCCCGGAGTGCACTCTATGTGATCATCAGATCCAGGGGGGAGTGTATTACTTACCAACAAAACAAACGCCTACGTGCTTGTGCCTTGTATAGGCATGCGCGACAACAAAACATGGGTTTTTATAAGCGGAAGTCTTGAGGTTGTCAGGAATCAATAGGCGCATGCGCAAGAGAAGGGATTGAGATAGTGGTATAAAAGGCAGGTCGAGTGAGAAGGTTGTTGTTGTTGTCATTGGACGTTACAGTGACGCGTGCGTTAGCAGGTGATTAAGAGGCTGTTTTTTTTGTGTGTCAAGTCGCGCACCTCGGTGAAGATCATATAAGTCGTGCACCTCGGTGAAAGTGAAGGTCATATAAATAATAATGTGGAATTTGGTTATTCTACATCGTGGAGAGCGATTTACGAGTAGAATCATCATATCGCAGCGTGAATTGTTTAGAAGCCGCTTTTTACTTTGCATCCCGGTTTACAATGATTTTAATATTTAAACTCACTCTGTTAAAGATCCTAATTTTCCACAATAAATAACCTATATCAGCTCATAGGAAGGGTTGCGATCGTTGCTTAAATTCAACATTTAATAAGAGTAGTGAACAAGCATAAATATTAAAAACGTCTCGTGTTTGTTTATTACGCCATTTAGATTAAAAAAAAAACTAAGTTTGTGCGTAAGTGACTCTCCCGGTATAACCACTGATTTAACAGCGATAAAATAAATAGCTGAAAATTCTGATTCAAGTGTTGACGAGGCAATATGGTTTAGTCCAATTGTAGGCATGTGTCAAGATAGAAGGTTCCGAAAATATGCCTGTACTATACCGTAAGGCAGCCACGTTTTCATGAATATAATTTAAAGGAAAACATATCAGGGTAATTATCACATACATAACAGGAGCTTATTATTTCAATTTGCTTATATTATAGTAGGATATCTTTTTGACGTATCATATTTCTTAATTCTTTTTTTTTAAAGTAGAGCAGCTGGATGCCAGAATTCTCACAACATTACAACAAAGTTCATATAATATGAAAACGATATTAGAAACGACGATTTCGCAAATTTGGCCTTTTGAAACCACTTTGATCTGCAAAGATTGTCATCATTCAAAAAATCAGAAAACCAATGCGATGGAGCTGAAACTACTATTTCCGACCTGGTAGACTACTCACCTGACAAGCGGAAACTTTTTCATAGTAAATAATATAATTATTGAATACAATCTGGGTTTATTTTTGTCTATTGAGTACCCAGTCACATTTGACAGGATCATTCGAGACAATTACGGATTGCAGTGTACTCCACAGACCGGAAGATTTGTCCGTACTCCTGTCTAAATTTGATATGAGGATTAATCAACAATCATTGCATTTACTTCTTTTCGCGTTCTTCCGTAGTAATGTTTATTTTACTTTCTTTTTATTACTATTTTGACTCTTTTCTTTTGTAAAATGCCTGGCCACGGCATCCCAAATATAAATATATGTAATGTCACAGCTGCAAACAAAGGAAAATAAATAAATAACTCTGACTCGATATTTTTCTTTTTTTTTTAGCAAAATACATATATGACTATTAGCAAAATACATATATCACTATTAATTAAAAAAATAAAAATTGTTGCTACTTTTTTCTAACTGTTAATTTCGTATGCCATAAAGTTGACAGAAAAGCCTGCCGTCTCGACATCACCTAAAATGTAAATCTCCGCCTCCACCGGGCCACACGTCCATCCCCCTCGAAGCATACTTTCTTCTCTCTTATAACGAGTTGTCTTTCTTTATCTTGTCGAGCAAGCAAGCGCACACTTGTTAATTATAGTGCTCAAAGGGCCGCTGCTGCTGCTGCAGCTATACTTTTGCTGGTCATCAGTCTTTCGACTGTTATTGTTTTAAACAGGCGCTCATTCTATCAATCCAACATAAAACCTTGTAGTGTATTTCCTCTTAGTTATCCACACAGACATTTCCTGAAAGCTGTTAAAATAAGGCATTTCTGAATTGAGAGAAATGAGCATTGTATATACTGATTGCGTCTCGATTCATTACTAGATATGCCCCTGGGTAATATTTTATTTATTAACAAAATTGCAATTTCGCCAGCAGACACCTTATTAAACTTAAAACGAACACAAAACCACCTGAGACGTTTACTTACAACGACTGTAATTTAGGTATAGATCAAACATTGACATTAAATGACGTACAGTTAATTACCTATTGTTTTTGTACTATATATCGTTCGATGCATTTGTTATATAACCTGGTTAGAACAGGTTTTTTTAATGAATGAAGTGCTATTTATTCTCCCATTCAGGAACAGTAATAAATGAACTTTTATAAAATTGAATTACAAGAGATCATTTTTCTGAATTATTAAATCATGAATATATTGCATCATATAAAAAAGCAATAGTCGAAAACAGAACATTTTATAAAAACTGCGTTCTGCTGTTCCATAAATGATGATTCCATGAACTAAGATTTTTTCTTAGAGCTGCACGTCTATGGAAGTAGGTTTCATTTTTTTCTGTTTTCAACTTACTACAATCGAGTCGTCTTTAAGTACACCGTGAACATATTCTTGATAAGTCTTCCCACTAAGTAACCCAATTTACAAAATGTCCACTACTAATGATTACTACGGTATTTCCCCATTGATTCCGTACACTCACAAGGCCTTATCATCGAACCTTGATAAAAAGTAACTGCCTTGTAAAAATAAAGAATGCTATAAATTTCCTGATGCCCTTGTTATAATATGTGTATGACTTTCAGCTATAAGAGATCAAAAACCAACTTTAATTTTGTATGAATATATACATATACACACAGATATTTATACACACACACACATATATATATATATATATATATATACACCCATATATACACACTCACATATATATATACACACATATATACAAACACACATATATATAAATATATATATATATATAATAAAAAAATATGAATATATATATATATAGTAAAACTGGTAAATAGTTACAACCTGAAGAGGGTGCTTAATACTATTTCAGAGCAAATATGTGTTTTATATTTTTATTACCGTTTTATCTGTTTGTTAGATGTGTTTCGGATGTTGGTCCATGTTTATGATCCAACATCCTCGTCAGACATTACAGAAATGTTTTATATATATATATATATATATATATATATATATATATATATATATATATATATATTTATATATTAGCAAAAGTACCCGTCGTCGACTGGGTTCAAACACAGCCTACAGACAATGGACTCTGATTTATTAAAGTATGATAGGTTATGAAAAGGAAGGGTTGTAAAGAGATAGCTTCGAATTTGGGCGTATCAAAACGAAGCAAAATATGATGGAAGTAAAAATAAAATAGATAACCCCCATAATTTATTATACCATACCTGTTCACACTGAAACACTTATCACAATATACTGTGGATCTATATTAAAAAAAAAAAACCTTGTTAAACTTTGTGACATATTTCCATTCTATGGAGGTCAGATGCAAACGCACCCCCATAATTTTATTAACAATATTTCTTCAAACTTAAACATAATTCTCAAAGTATACTTCAGCAGATAGATATGAAAAGACTTTATTAATGTGTGTGCCTATTTTCGTTCTATGGAGGCCAGGCGCGAACGCAGACCCAACAATTTTATTATACCACCCCTATTTAAGTAAACATACTTATCAAAGTATTCTTATGTAAATGCATATCAAAAACACTTGTAAACGTTTTTTTTAATTTTTTTTTTATTTCCATACTTCATGGACCAAGCATTAACGCAGACCCAACAATATTAATGATCACCGTTCTGCCATATCAAACATAAGTAGTCATGTGTCTTGATAAGCTTCTATCATTATATGTAATATGTTTTTTTTAAATAGTCCACCATATAGGAGTCTATTCTTGACCAGAAACACAAACACACACCCATTCAGCTTTATATATATATATATATATATATATATATATATATATATATATATATATATATATATATATATATATATATATATAAAACATTCTAGGCCTGGCCTGTCTATATAAACATAAATTTGATGGCCTTCTAATCGAACTTCTTGAAATTTACCGTTCCCAGTTAAGCAATCCTTTAATTTAAACCCACGCGCCTTTTGTTCACCGAACTCTTACGCTTTCCCGGCTTATTATACATCTATTGTTTTAATACGGATATGTATGCGTATATATATATATATATATATATATATATATATATATATATATATATATATATATATATATATATATATAGTCTCTATTTTACTTTATTTTATACGAGTCCACTCACCTCTCACCCCTCAGCCCAATTTCCTTCTATTTTAAACTCCTCGCACCAGTCTGTATCCCTTTCGTTTACGCACCCCTAATAATTTAGTATTAACAGTACATACATTATTATTATTGACAATGGTTGTGGTGATGTTTGGAGCTGGTGCTAGAAGCATTATCATTATTATTACTGCACTGTGTTTTACGCTATTATTATTGTTATTAGTATTACTTTTTTTATCATCATTATTATAATTATAATCTTCATTATAATTGATATCTTTATTATCACTCCCGTCATTGCTACCATAATTGCTACTATTATCTCCATCTTCACTGTCATTAACAGTAATTTAGAATTTAATTTCATCACATATATTGGTAACATTGTATTTAATGTTTAAATGTAGTATTTACTTTTAATTTTGCCTTTATTTTTATTTTATTTTTTATTTTGCTTGATTTTTTTCATATTTAATTTTACACGTAATTTATTCCAACTTTATTATTACTACTATTATTATAATTGTCATTACTATTATCTTCCGTACTATTATAATTACCCTACTATTATTTGGTCTATTTTTACCACTCTCATAAGTAGCTATGGTTCCCTTACTTTCCCATTTTAACATCAATATGTATACTTAACCTTTTACATCATGTTATACGCACTCATAGTCATCGCCCGCTTAATCTCCAACCGCCCCCTTATGATCATACTCCATATATCATAACAGTATAAACTTATAAATATATTACCGCATATTATTTTTCAGTTTTACAACCTTACATAACTCCCCCACCCCATCAACTTAATCAAAAATTACCCGCTCCATAAAGAATAGACACCCCATAAACCGTTAAAATAAATTACCCCCCTATTCAACCAAATACATATACCCCTTAATCTCAATACTATGTTAAAGAAAATTTATATTCTTATATATCATACTATATATAATAGGATTCTCCTTATTTATTCAGAATTCATTAAAGCTTCCCCAACACACTATTATTCCTCTTAATCTTTTTCATCCCTAACGAACCTTACGCTAGATGCCGCATCCCCCCAGGCTACCTAGCACGTTCTCTACTCTTCTGATGAGAAGCGTTAGATTTCAAAATGCCCTGGCATAAAGAGTCCCTTCTGTTCCCCAAATTTTGCTTTATTCCATTATTCAATAAATGATCCATTCTATATCTACCAATATATAGTTTTGGTTATTCATTTCATACTCTTGTTGTCCTATTGTATAAGCTGCAATAATTATTGTTGAGCCTGTCATTATCCGGATAAGTCTCTTTTTGTAGAATTGATCTTTCTCTTTTCTTTTTTATTTAATGCTATATATATATATATATATATATATATATATATATATATATATATATATATATGAGAACAAGTAGTTTATGTTATTACTATATATCTAATTATCTCAGGTATTTGTTGTTTGACTCTATTATCTAATCCGATATTCAGATTGATAAATTACATTATTGTTCAGACAATAGTTTCTTTTCGAGGATATTCGATGAACGAACTCGTAGAAAACACATGCCGTACCTTGAGAATAAAACATCTTTTTTCTAATATTGAACTGATTGACTTGGCGAATATCTCACTTCCTGACCCTTACCATAGAAAACGAACATAGATTGCACATTTAGCAACTGTACTATTTTTTATTCGGGTGAATTCATTTATTTTTAATTCAATGTCTTTCATGAAAACATTGAAATGGTACTAATTATTGGATAAATAATCCGTTACATTTTTAAATTCTTCATTTCACTTTAGTGCTGTGGAAATCAATTGAGCCGATTGTGTTAGGATACACATTAAATTAATCTTCTGTTTTCCAGAGCAAAAGAAATCCAAGTAAATATAAAATTATATACACGTAGGTTTAGCGTATATTGATGTGAGTGTACCCGATGCAAATTTTGCTACAATCACGTAACGCAAAGCGGAATTAAAGTAACGTTCTCCTTCTTAAAAATACTTCAACGTTGGGTGCATCATATTAAGTAAGAAGAAAAATGTATTCATCTGGTTACATCATTAAAGAGGCTAAATGTGCGGGCTATATATATATATATATATATATATATATATATATATATATATATATATATATATATATAATCAAGGTTTTATGGGTTTAGCTAATAATCGTATCGCTATAATGTTCACAAGAGTTGGTCCGGGACACAGAGCGTAGTTATCATATCTCTACATTACACCAGTAACACTGAATGATACAGATAAAGTAGCAAAATTCGTCTACTCAACATACATGCTTTCGGGAATGGGAGCAGGCGATAACTGAGTTCGATATTGACAAAATGAACACTTACATCAATTGTCTCTAAAACAAAGACGCAAGCAAATAAAATACTAATATCATACACGCATATAAATTAATAAGTAACTTTACTATTTTGGAATCAAATTATCAACAAAAAACGAACCTTAATAATTTGGCCACTACAATACTCTACTACCTGATGTAAAATCTAAATTATTCATTCGGCGACCTTATCTTAGGATGACCATTTCATAGAGAGAATATGCCTTAATGAGATATTAACTTTATGAGTTTGGGTAGCGAAGTTTTTCGTCATGAGTTTAGACAGTGTTAAATTTTATAAATATTTCTGTGTCATTAAATATTACGAAAACTTTCTTGAGAGATTTCTCATTATTTAAGAGCACCGCTCCTGAAATTCTATATGTTCTAGTAAGTACAGCAGATTTTTTTTTTTACCGTGGATTTGTAATGGAAGCAAAAAGTACTTTACGGCATTTAAAATCGTAATTCCATACTATTGTGTGGGTGTGCTGACAATTACTATATACACCATATATCTGTTTGATTAAGACATTAACGTTCTTTATATTCTGTCGCATTGTTTTTCTTTCTGTTGAATTCGATAGTGTCGAAGAAATCGCAATTCAAATCACCAAACGCAATTATCTACTATTAAAAATCCGTTTTATTTTTTTGTGTTGTTGGAAGTACACTTCGTCTGGTTTTCTATTTTAAATGCGAGAAACTAAATAAAACTGAAAACCAGACAATTATTTTTGTTCATCTTATTCGTTTTCTCTGCCTCTTTCCAATATGTTAAGCTTAAAGCCATTTAAAGAAAAACGTGCTTCTTTGTTATATAAATGTAGTTTTTGCTTGGTTTCCTGAGACATATGTTTAATTAATAGAATCTGCGTTGAATATACACGCACACACATATAGATATATATATATACATACATATATATATATATATATATATATATACACATATAGATATGGACATTATACGCACACTTATATATATATATATATATATATATATATATATATATATATATATATATATATATATATATTGAGAGAAAATGAAGAGACAATTTTTATTTTATTGATACCCACCTTGTTTGCATATGTACAAAAATTGATTGCAGGATTATTAAAGCTAATAACTTCAAGGTCAGATGAGCAGAAATGAAGATCTAGACAAGTACGTCTTATAAAACAATGAAATATACAAATCTGCCTCTAATAGAACGGCAAAACAATATATATATACATATATATATATACATACATATGTATATATATATATGTATACATACATGCATAACATATTTGTATACGCATTATACGTTTGCACTCATTCATGTAAATTCTTAATTTACATGAATTTAATTAGGTATCTCCTTTTATTAATTTTCTTTTATATTTTCTTTTCATTTCTCCTTTTTACCTCAGTAATAATCATTTCTATATTTCCAAATGTTAATAATTAAAAATTATTTTATTTGTTAAGAGTATTTTAATTGTAATAATCATTATACATATAAATATATATATATATATAAATATATATATATATATATATATATATATATATATATATATATATATACATAATGATTGCTGAAATTCACTTTCTTGAACAAAGTATCGTAGGTTTGTAATAGCAGATTCCACATAAAAATTGAATACATCTAGATTATTAGCCACTATCTTATATAGCTATAAAACTCTATTGCATAAACATTCAGTCATGATAAGTAATGACTACATTCTATCCGACGAGCGCTACCATAACAATCAAACCATTTACAGAGAAAGTTGTTCGTATTTTGCCTACGAAATATTTACTGCTCACACTGATAGCAGTTTAAACTAAGGCCAATTCTATATTATCATACCCTACTTTGCATTCGTTGTCCTTATTAATTATTAGCTGTACCCGGCCACGCGTTGCTGTGGTTCAGTTTGTTAAAAGGGAACACGTGAAAGTAGAGAAAAGTGTGATTCTTTTTTTTCAAGAGAATGTACAAATTATTTTTTTAACAGATGTTAAGAAAAGAAACAGAAAACTACTTCCATCATTAATTATGCAAAAAATAAATAAAATGTTGATTTAGTGTTTCAATATGCTTATAAATTACGATAAAACTTGCTGAGTATGCACTGTTTTATGATTGTCGTAAAAATGGAACGGAAACTTACATTTTGCTTTATTTTAATCTTTCTTAATTTTTTAATTGTGCCCCCCAAACGAATATAATCCAAACAGTAACATTCAACAATTGTACTTTATGTATATAAAACATAAAATATTCATTAAAAAAAAAAAAATTTTTTAACTTAAAAACGACAGGGAAATAATTTCATTTTTAAACGAAAAAGTCAGTTTACCTAACTTACTGTATTAATGCTATTTTTCTAAGCAAGAAAAAAAAGAGGTAAATATCCAGATAGGCGACTACAGAACACCGACCACTCTAATTTTTTTTTATAGGTAATTAAGGTCGTTGGTAACGAATCTGATAGTCAGACTTGGGGTAAATTTACCGTTTGCATGGTATTTACCCCTGAACCCACGAACTTCTTTCCACCATTTTGCAGCATCCGTTTATGCTACGCGCATGCACGCTGTAGCATAAACGACGGCTTCACCAAGCAAACTATGTTGGTGGAGGGGATTTTTTTTTTTCAGGAATTGTCTAATTTTCAAAAATACATTATAGCGCTTTTTGGGTGGAAAATTTAAAATTAGCTGAAAAAGAAATAAAATAAGATAAGGAAAGCACACCTAGTTGGAGTAGGGGGGTAATTTATCTTCTTTTTTTTTTACCTGGAACATCGAATTTTCAAATTTTCCGTAATAACGCACCGACATTTACCAACTAGAACACCATTTAACATTTTCCGAAGATTTTACTTTGTACATTGGGGGCGCGAGCGGGGGGGGGGGCGGATGTGATGTTGGCGCGCACGAACACCGACCACTCTAATTTGTTTGGGGGGGGATGTTGGGGCTCGTGCGCGCCAACATCATATCCGCCCTAAATAATTTAGGTGACTTAAATAGAAATCTAATTGAATCTTTAATTTCCTGAATAGTATCCGATAATTTATTTTTTTTCGAGTTATATCGAATACATTAATACGGACTTTAGGGGCTTTTTTTCGTAATGTTACTGTAAAAATTATTTTAAAAAAGCAAAAATTAATTCTTGCGTTTTTTATTTACTACTGAAAACCATAACTTTAGTAAAGCGATTTTATGTTTAAACAAAATAAAACATTTTCACAGAGAGTTAAATAAAAAAAAATAGTTCATTATATTCTGCGATCATTATTTGAAAAATACTGCAATTTTCATTAAAATTCGTTAATTACCTGATTTTTGGTGAATTTTTAAGTAAAGGGAGGAATCAAAATGTGTATACACTTTGAGCGTCGGCATTCATTTTGCGACCACGTGTGGTTAATTTAAATTAAAGTTCAATCACATGGTTACATTATCAATAAACCCATTGAAAATTTACCGATGTTGTAAAGACATTCTCTTTACATTAAGCCTGTGGTGTTTTTTTAGTGATGCAATGTTGTCAACTGAGATTTAAAAAAAAACATCGCGAGATCAGGAGAAAGAAATGTCCAGAAAATCGCTAGCCAGTTTGGCAGAAAAGTAACTTATCTTGCCTTTGATAACATTTATTTGTTATATATTTATTTTTTGACAACTTTTTCGAATCTATGTGTACAGTAATACAAACCCGTGTACAGTAATACAAACCCGTTCCGGGAGATTGGAATGCCCCCCACCTAAAATGTACTTGGAAAAATCGATTTTATAGTGAGATTTAAGAATGGTTAGTCGAAAAAAAGGTGAAAAACACAACAAATAATCAATAAATAATTATTACCAAAGGCAATAAATGCTACTTTTTTTACTTACATGAATGAGTTTATTTTATTTCTTAAAGTATTTTCAAGCAATCTAATGCGGGTGTCTGAGTGCCAAATACCTCCAGATTTTCTAGAATTTCCCGCTAGATTGTAAACGAAATCTCCAGATCTAGCAGGAAAACCGCTAAATTGTAACACTGGCCACGTGACAGGAAGCGGTAATAAATAATTGTCCCTAAATAAAAAAAATGGCCTCTCGGTAAAAAGAAATCCACCTATTTATCATAGAAAAATTAAGTATACTGTTATAATTAAAAAGGAATATATAAAAACACACATGGATATAGTAAACATATTATACCAAAACGTGGAAGCCATCCGTCCAGTGGTTTTTTAAACAATTAACTCCGAACGAACCAACATTTACATTTATATATATATATATATATATATATATATATATATATATATATATATATATATATATATAGATTATAAACATAGATCTAACCTGCTCTACACGAAATCCTACTCACACATTATGACACCTCCCCTGCCAAAGTATTTATTTTCTAGATGGATTAGCTAAGGCATTCTTATATTCCGGTTCTATTAATAGACAAACGGTTAGTGAAATCAAGACGTCGTTACCAGACATATTATTTCGTGTCTGCTACACTTACGTTTCTATCTATGGCTGCACCGCGCAAAGTCATTATATTCTACAGTTTAACGACCGAGTCACACTGTTTTTTCAACGTACCAATGTTTTTCCTTTTCTCTTTATCTAAATTCATGCCAACTCCAATGGTCACGACAAATTACATCCGTGTACCATTGTGACTTCTATCCAACAATATTGCATATACATTTGTTTTCCCCCCATTTTAACCTCCAAATATTCGCTTCTTTTACCTTATGATTCCTAAGGTCAAGTACAACAAAAACAGGAAAAAAAGCAGACAAACAATTACTTAAAACAACACCACCACTGCGCGTACTTTCCTGTTTTCCCTCAGTTATCACGTATTCGCTACATTACCAACAAATTCGTCGCAGCTCACTTGTATACATTTTGGGATTTAATAAAGATAACGTTGCATCGAGCGTCGTAACTTATGGGATGACAAAATTAATTACAACGACGATAAACACATTGCATGGCCGCTGTTTTACATTAGTCTACTTTGCTAAGGAAACAGTATTTTTTCATCTCATAATTTAAGCCGATCGATCTAACGAAAACTCACACGGAAATATTGAAAAAGGAACTCTATTTTTATTCTGTTCTGGTAACAAATTAATAACATTACTGATACAAACTGTATATATATATATATATATATATATATATATATATATATATATATATATATATATATGTATACATATTTCTCTCATGTTAAGAGAAAACCAACGATATTTTCCTGATACGCAAACATTAAAAAAACAGCTTTACAATTATATCTTTTGTTTTATTACAGACTTAGATTCGTTGTTATTTCGAGTGGTAAAGACTACTTTTTAACAAACTTAATATAACATCTACTTTTTAATTAAAAAAACTGAATGTCCCCTTACTATCTGTATTTATAACAATGCCAGCGACGACGCCCACGACAAACACGCACAACGACGGATTCCACGACGATGACCCCAAACACGCTCAACGACGGCGCCCTACACGACAACCACGAACACCATGCTCTGGGTACCTGGGTGACTTCATTGGCAGCTGTGTTGCATATACATTTATTTTCTTTCCCTTTCTGTCAAATATTTGCTACTTTAACGTTCCGATTTCTACGGAATAGTCAAAGAAAAAGAAAACACACACAAAAAATACTCAAAAAACGAACAAACTGCAAAAGTTTATTTTCCTATATCTTTCATTCGTCATAACTTCGCTGCATAAAGAAAAAAAATTGTCGCAGCTTATTTTACAGTTTTTGGTTTACTAAATAATACAGTTGGTCCGAACGACCTAAATTATGAGATGAAAAAATAAACGACCACGACGACGAACACATTGCATTGCCCCTGTTTTACATTCGTCGGCTGTGCGGATGAGGACAACCCTCTTTTACTAAGAGATTCGTTCATTGTGTCCTCTCATAATTAAGACGGCCTATCCAACTAAACTTGTTTTTTATATCAACATATTGAAAAAGGAAAACTACGACGACTTTTGTTTCCTTTCCTGTAACAAATTCGATAACATTATTGATACGAACTCTCGTCTGTACGCGCCTGAAGACCAAAGAGAAGACCAAAGAACGAACGATATTTTCATGAGACACAAACAATAAAAAACACAACCAGATTTCATAGTGTTACCCTTCTTTTATTAAAGATTTTCATTTTTTGATTTTTTCGAAGGTTTAAGCTTTCTATTTAGATTTAACAATTTATATTATTGTTGAAATGATAAACACTTTACGCAGCTGCTTTTTGCAATGTTTACATCTAGTGAGAATGTTTTTCTTATTTTTCGTTGGTTTTCTCTATACAGTCGCGTAAAGACGACATTTTCATTATTATTAATGTTATCAACTTATCAACATTAAAACAAAATCCTCGCGAATTTCTTTTTGAAATGTTTACCTTCATTAGAAAAATACCATTGGATCGACCGGCCGAAATCAGGAGATTAAACAACGAATAGATCTCTTAGTAAAACAGAGTTGTGGACTTTTGTAAAACATCGCCACTACTATGTCGACACTGGCCATTTTAGGAACACTCATATTGCATATATTCTTATATTCTAGCTGAAAGGCCGGCGTTGACCGGTTTCACAATACGTTTAAACATAATTAGACAAAAAGGGTTCTTGCACGTCGGGCCGAGATCCAAGTGTAGTAAATGTCCTTATGCTGCATTACACTTTTCTCCACTACGCTTTCTGGATCTCGATTTATAGAGGATTACTTCTTCATGACTGCAACATTTGGGCTTTTTTTTACTAACCAGAGTTCCCTTTCTTAGAGCACTGGTTTCCTCCACACTAAACGTCAACCTTGTTTGATCTCTGCCCCCGTGGAGAGGCAAGTAATCAAAATACAAATAAAAATACGCTTAAATATGATATTTGCATTCATGCAGACTGCGTGGGTATTATACTAGATCCTTTAGTGCATATTATTTATTGCGATGGATAATTTTTCAGATGGACTAATTAGCAACAGAAAAAAATATACAAACTGAAAACATCGTTCAGCAAATTCTACATGTGCTTGTTCACAATATAACGTTAGTTTATATATAGGCTTGACGCGAATGCTCTGTAAAATTCAATTCTGATCGATGTTTAGTCTTAAAATATGCAGCAGAAAATAATGATTTGCGGCGATTTTCAACTGTAACGTTCTTTTGTTATAAATTAAAATAATGGGTTTGTATAAAAAGATGCAAAACAACAAAAAACAATTAAATTGTAACGCAATATGTATCAAACCTGTTACTGTTAGCATTAAATCGTCAATGTATTTCCAATTCAGTCTTCTAAATGTTATCAAATCCAGATTTATTTTAATCAAATGCTACATTTATTTAAATGATAGGTAAATTAGATAACAATATGTCAAAATATAAGGGCATCCTTAAGTTCTATCCGAATTGTTTACTTTTTTTTAAATTGAACGAAACTTAAACAATATTGTGCATATTGTGTAGTTTTTACAGTGCTGTGTTTAGATACAGTTAACTGATTACATTTTTACGGAACGATAAAATCTAAATTTGTTTGATAACAACCGTACAAACGTGGAAGTGCTTTATGAGTTCCAGGAAGGAGACTACGCAGCCGAAATGGCTAGAAATATTCAACTTTGAATTGATATCAACTTATGCAACAAATCTACTGACTCCAAGCTTGGAGGGAAAGTATCTGCTCTACTGAATCGCAAAGGGGTGATAATTCCTCGGGCTATGCATGACCCTAACAGCAAGAATCCCCCCCCAAAAGATCAAAAAATTTGGTTAGGAGAAAGTTCCTCATCCACCCTATTATCCTGACTTTGCCCCTTCAGACTACCACTTGTTTCGTAGCTTACAACATTATTTGGAAGCAAAACAGCCTTTGTAACTCAGAAAGAAGTTGACACTGACATTTGTGAGTTCTTCGAATCAACGCCATGTTTTTACAGCGATGGGATCAATAAGCTTGTTAATAGATAGAAGGAAGTCATAGATAATCAGGGAAATTAGTTGGACGATTAAAAGCTATCGGTATGGAAAGGCATGCAATAGTATGAAATTAGTAAATGGTTAACTAGTGCCATACTTAAAAAAAATTAAAAGAAAATACAATTTGACTTCAGAAACTCTGCTCATTAAATCGCATTTGTTTAAGTATATTCGTCTCGGAGTAGACCTGATACTTTAACTAGCATATCTTTATATCTTATTTTTTTATTTAAGATAATATGAAACGCTTAATCGTGGTGTGCACGCAAATATCGATTGGTGACAGAAATGATACACACAAATTAAATAGAAGACGATCACGTAAGTAATGTGGATGTAATTCGTGAGCAAGTTGGAGAAAACGATCACGTTTAGACGCAGGAAGGAGGTCACAGCAACAGCAAGACATAATGCATGGCAGGAGAGTAAAGAATTAATGTCATTGTACAAAAAAGCAGGCTGGACTCAATATGATTACCAATAAGACAGAGACAATGACACTGAAGGTTAATAGACCACCGCCAGTTCAGGTTAATGAGAATTAATAGCGCCAGAGAAAACAGCTTCGCCTACTTCGGCAGACCAGAGGGCGGCACAAGGGAAGACATACAATGCAGGCTGAGCAAGGCAATGAGTGTTTAGAGGGATGAGCAACATCTGGAGATCTGCAAAATACAACACTAACACCAAGCTCAAACTCTATCAGAGCTATGTAGTATCATCACTCCTATATGGATCGGAATGCTGGAGAACGACTACAGCAAATTTTATCACGCTTCGATCCTTCCACACCACCTGCCATCGCCGAATACTGGGGGTATTCTGGCCTGAGAATATCTCCAATAAAGACTTACTAAGAGGATGCCATCAAAAAAATATAGGCCTAATAATCAGAAAACGGAGATGGAGGTGGATTGGTCATGCTTTCTGGAAATACCCACAAATAATCACAAGAACAGCACTGCACTGAACCCAGTATGGCAAAAGCAAGAGAGGAAGGGCGGGTGAAACTTGGAGAAGAACAGTGGAAAGGGAGAGGAAAACTATGCAGCATTTGTGGGGTTCAATTGCTAGGCTGGCTCAGGATATACAGAGTTGGAGGGAATTGTTGCTTCCCACCACCCCACTGGGTGTAATGGCTGATTACAACAAAATAACACTAGTAGAAGTTATTCCTACTATTTGTCTACTTTTCGACTGAGGGTACAACGCGTTGAATAACCTTGCACACGTTTCACTATTTTTGCGTCGTTTTCATAAAAAGACAATACATGTATCATACTTTTTGAATGCAGGATATTAGTGAATATCTTAGCTATTGTTCTTTAAAAGTATACCTATATTAACAAAACACATACATGTGCAAACTTGTGTTACATGGACTATGAGGCTTGGCGAACAAACTCCACACTGAACTCGGTACACCACTCACTCCCTGATTTTCCTCTGCAAACAGACGCCACACTTGACGACTTGAAAATCACCCCTTCTCAGGTACATGCTATTATAAAAAACCTAGACACCTCTAAAGCATGTGGACCAGATCTCATCCCGGCTGTGCTATTAAAAAAATGCTCTGCCGAGGTTGCTCCAGTTCTGTCCAAACTTTACAATAAATGCCTTACCGAATCTTGTTTTCCCGACTGCTGGAAAACCGCCTCTGTGGTACCAGTCTTCAAGAATTCTGGTGAAAGAACTGACCCACTAAATTATCGCCCCATTAGCCTCCTCCCGCTTTTCGCCAAAATATTTGAGTCCTTAGTTAATAAAGCCCTAGTCCAGCACCTAACAGCTGCTAAACTCTTGACTGACAAACAATATGGATTCAGGCAAGCCCGTTCAACAGCAGATATCTTAACTGTAGTTTCTGAACGTATATACCGTTCATTGGATAAAACAGGGGAGGGTAGAGCGGTGGCTCTTGATATATCTAAGGCTTTTGACAGGGTATGGCACGATGGTCTTCTAAGGAAAATTAGATCATATGGAATCACTGGAAGTATTCGTAATGTAATTAAATCCTTCTTAAGTAATAGAAAAATCAAAGTTGTCCTCGACGGACGTACATCCAAACAATATGACATAAATGCGGGAGTGCCTCAGGGGTCTATCCTTGGACCTCTATTGTTCCTGATATTCATAAACGACCTCGCTGATAATATTGTTTCGGAGATGGGTATATTTGCCGATGACACCACTCTCTATAACAGATATGAGGGGAAAACAAATGAACACATATCCAAGAAAATGGCAGAAACACTAGAGGATGACTTCCAATCCGTAGTGGAATGGGGACAAAAATGGTTGGTCTCATTCAATGCTGCTAAGACTAAGCTTGTTTCCTTCAATAACTACAAGAAACCTTCTCTACCACCAATAGCAATGGCCAAGAACACATTGCCTGAAAGTACTTCTTTTAAACTCCTCGACCTAACGTTTACAGGGAATATGAACTGGAATAGATACATTGAGAGCATTGCCAAGGCTGCTGCAAGGAAGGTTGGCTCCCTCTACCGTGCTAGAAAACTACTTACGCCTGCCAGTATCCTATACCTCTATAAGGCAACCATTCGCCCATGTATGGAGTACTGTTGTCACATCTGGGCTGGTGCATCTGCTGCTTTTCTCTCGCTCCTGGACAGGGTTCAAAAAAGAGTCGCAAACCTGATAGGTCCTGAACTGTCATCTGGGCTTCAACCTCTGTCCCATCGACGAGATGTTGCATCCCTCTGCCTGTTCTACAAATACTTTAATGGTGAATGCTCTGACGAACTGCAAACACTTGTACCTCCCCGACGTAACTACCCCCGACAAACCCGACAAGCTACTAAGTCTCATCCCTTTACAGTGGAGATCCCTAGGTGCAAGAAAGCCTTTTACTCCAATAGTTTCTTCCCCAGAACTGCGGGTCTTTGGAACTCCCTTCCGGGATTCTGCTTTCCCAACTGCAATGATATGCAGAAGTTCAAGTGTAATGTTAACAAACATCTTTCTACTCTTCTCCCTTCATAATGACCCCGCTAATTAATTCCCTAATAGTAGCCCCCTGCTTCAAAGTGGCACTGTGCCTTGTTTGGGGTGAAAATTGAATAAAAAAAAAAAAAAGAAATCGTATTGTCGACATAAGGAAACATAATTCCTCACATATAAACGAGTCCCATTCTGCGACTAGCGCAATATATCTAGATTATATAAGTTTTCGATTATTTATTTAAGTATCTATTCTACTGCTCTTAGGTAAGATATAGGAGAACGTTGATTTAGTACGCACTTGTTATTCACTTTTAAAAAGGAAAAATAATATTATAAAAAGAACAGAGAGCTTGTTAAAAAAGACAGTCGCGTTACATAGGTGAATCGCATTCGTGAAAACAAGGGTAAGAGAGAAAGATCCCGATCACATTTTATTCGGAAAAGTAACTATAAATAAATGTCAGTGTTATAAAAAGGGATCAAGTTCCTGATTGTCCTGTGTCTTGCAACGTAGAATGCATATACTGGGAGGACAACATTACATGTATATTGCGTCGTAGTATTTTTTCTCTCGAACACACGGTGCTAATGCACTTACTGATCCGAGCTATTTTAAATCATATTTCCAATTTTAATTAAAGTTTTATGATATGTGTTTATTCAATTGTAAGATTTAAGTACAGGTTAGGTACACAACACTCTCCCCTTCCCATGTTAAGAATGGATTTTTAAATAATAACGTGCAATAAGTGCACTAGTACCGAACACAGTAAAGTTTAAAGTATAATTATTTTTGGTTGTCACTTTATATAGTTTTCCTCAGTAACTGTTAAAATTGTTCTAGATCCGGATAAGAGCTTATATACGACATAGTTCGTTAGGCACGCTGGTTTTCGTTGAACCATCGGAATTAAGCAACGCGGAGCATGGGTATTACTAGATGAGTTGTCATTTAGGATTAGGGGCTCTATGTAGACGGGCGTCGACATCTTCCTAGAATAACTGCAAAGACGTAATGTCATTTCTAATAATGAAGATATGCGTGCGATCTGCAACTGCGTTTGAATTACATTATTTCAAGGAAACTGCTTCCCTTGGAAAAAGCCGTTTCAACACGCTTAGCGTGAATGCCTCTTTAATAGAGTAGAAGTATAATAGCCAATTCTCATTCATCTATCAACCTCTGCGTCTGTCCTTCTTAAACGAATATACTTAAGATATATGGTTAACTAGTTTTAATTGCCGTACTCTGAAAAATACCTTCTTGAGTACATTTATAATTACTTTAGCTACGTTGGCTTTATGTCAAGAAGAAAAAAATACAGTAATTTATGTATTATTCGAATAGGTACGTATAAGTAGTGTATGTATATAAAATAATCTGTATGAAATGGTTCGTTCGTGTAAAGAATCCGTAATTGCGTTCCACACATTTATTTTCAATTAAATTTAAAATTTGTGTTTGTTTTGTGGTTGTCTGGAATTAGCAATCTTTCTATTTATGTATTTTCTTAATTAATATGCACATCATAAAACGCACAAAATAAACATTCTTCCACAGTGAATAAGCAACACGATTATTATGCTCTAAGCAGTACCATTGTGTTTATTTATATAATTGTAAAATATGTGTATTCTTTTGAAATCGTCCTCTTTTATTATTTTTTCAATAGATTTGTTTTAAACGTTAAATTGCTTGGATTATTTTTACGAAATTATATTTTTTCGCCAATATATACACTTCATTGTCTTCTCATTTATCGTATAAAAGTATTGCTCTATTTATTTTAAGAGATCAACTATTTATTATATATATATATAAGTTTAGCTATTTACATTATTTATATTTGATCACGAGGAAGAAAACTCATATATTATTGAAATGTCTTTGACAGCAAATGATGCGCGCAAAAAGATAAACAGCTTATTTAAATGTTGTTCTGTTATACAAAATATGAAGTTCCACCTATATCTTTATTTATATTTGACACATAAGGTACTTTTCCGTTTCTCTCGTTTAAGGTAATCTTAATATGATAATGATTTTTAATTGGACGGATATTTTAAACAGGTATATTAGGAAAAATGAAAGAAACTATGAAAAAAGTTTAACCTACGTATTTAAATGTTTAGAAATGTACAGTAAACAGTTGAGAGCAAATGTAAAATATTTCACGGTATATTGTAGTATTTTGAGTTTTAAAGCCTCTGTTCATCCTAATTCAATTTCAATAATCAAAGTGATTATTTATCATACTAAACGTAGTTTCTTTTTTTAAAAAAAACATCTCATTACGGCAAGTGCTATTGTAGTATATTTAATTTAAACTGTCTCCAATCACACAGCGTCTAGAGATTATAAGTGCACAAATTTTCCTATATTTAATAAAGGGTATTCTCAAGTAGGAATTGGCAGGAAGATGGAATTCACAAGGAAAAGGAGTAACAAACAACGAGTAAAAGTTACAAGGAAGCTAACTATTTAAAAAAACAAAAAAAGAACAAGGCCGTAAATGTCTACAACTGCCAAGGTAAACAGCTCTTTGAAAAGAGAATATCTGGAAAATAAGAACGTTAGGTCCTAAGATATTATTGCTGACCTCAGGTATGATGCAAAACCAAAACATACCAGCTCGAACAATGTGACGAGGGTGAATAAAAGCGGTATTAAAAATATACAAATAAAGGAGGAACCCATACTTGTTTCAAGCCAACAAGAAAAAAATGACTGAAATTTGCAAAAAAATGAATAAATAAATAAAAATAATAATAATAATAGTAATAATAATAATAAATAAATAAATAATAATAATAAAGACATAAAGAAATCCACCGAAAACAAAAAAAAAACATGAAAGTTGGCCACCTGATCATTTGGTCACAATTATTTGGTCTGATGAAAGTAAATTTAAGCTAAGCATAGTAAATATGAGTATACTAGCTTGTTTTTCCTACCCTTTGAAAGTGCAATTAAAACTTGTTCCTGTTAATACACACCCATTTCATTAATTACAAAAATTATAATCAATTATTATTGTTTTTAAATTTTTGGAACCTCTGAAGTAGTTTATGTTGGCGTAGGGAAGAAGAGGTATTTATGTTGATTGTGTAGTTTCAACCGTCAAATTTGGAGGTGGAAGCGTAATGGTTTAGGGCTGCATACCTTCTTTAGGCACTGGACTGTTGCATACATTTGAGGGCAGAATGGGCTCCACAATTTCAACTAATCAATTAACATGCTAGACCAGGTTTACTAAATATTTGACTGATATATTTATTAATTGCATTAAGTGATGTAATCTTCAAACAAGACAATGCCTCCTGCCATACGTCAAAATTTTCAATGGGTTGGTTTGAGAAAAAAAAAGGACTACAGTGATGAAGTGGTCCCCTCAATCCTCAGACCTAAATCCCATTGAAACTTTGTGGTCTCATCTTACAAATTTCATTAAATAATAGGGACGAAACTTCATGAAGAGTGGCAGAAAACACATTATCCCACCGTAAACAATTTAGCTAATAATATGGAAAACGAATAAAAGCTGTTATAAAGGCAAAAAAACGGGTATTGTTTGACAATTTGATCAAATTCTAGATTTCGGCAGAAACATTATTGACGTCTACATGATGCATCAGAAGAAGGCCGAATTAAACAGTAAGTTCTCGTGTGGATTTTGGAGGATCCATCTTAAATTAAAGCTTTCAAATGTTCGTTTTCTACCGCAGTCGGCCAGCGGCGACCGTCTTCATCTTCGAGTCTCTCGTTAGCATTGCTAAGTTTCTTGAAGCAGCGGTATACCACACGTTCGTTAGTGGTTCCAAGGCCAAACGCGTCATTGATATCACGAGCTGTGTCGCCAGCTTTTCGATCTAGTTTAAACGGGAACAAGAAAATCGCGCGGATTTTAATTTTGTCCATGCTGTCGAAAGGCATATATATATATATATATATATATATATATATATATATATATATATATATATATTCAATCAATTATTCAGAAATCGTATATACAATAATATATGTTAGAAAACGAACGTTTTGGAACCAATTAAATTTTCCTGTGATAAGATTTACAAAAATAAAACTACGGATGCACTAAAACCACCTCACCTCAAATTCGTAATTACTTTTTGTGTAAATAGTATATTTCAAAATAAGAGTAAATCACGTTAACTCCGAGTCGTTTATGAAATTGTATTAAACCCAATTTATACTGCGTTTTTTTTTTAAATTATGCTGAAATATCTTACTTCAATGACGAAATCTGAGAAATATTTCTTTAGACGGGCATTGAAAAAATTCTATCCTACTTCCAATAGTAACTGTTCTTCAATTAGAATGCACTTTTTAAATTTTTTGTAGATTATCCAGCTTATTTTATTCTGTAGCGCAGACAAAGTATACACCCACATCTAAGAATACGTTGTATTAGATACATACATGAAGCAAGTATTGATGTGAATACGACACTATTTTTGCGCTATGAATACTTAAAGACGGGCATTAAAATCCTAATTATTGCAATTTTACACAAACATGTTTTAAACACATAAATTCTTCATCTTTATCCTTTAATTGCAGTTTAGTATGTGTTTTCGACATTTAAGTTGTTGCACTCGTAGAAAAATGGGGAACCATTTGATTATTTTAATTTTCTTTTCATTCAAAAAAGGAAAGTCTTAATAAAGTCTTTGTATTTGTACTTCTGTCGTTCCTGTCTATAAAAGTGAAATATTTATATTTAAAAAATGGCAAATACTTATCAAAAATGGGTACATTTCATTAATATTTTGCCTAGGAATGTAAACCATGCTAAAACAGTGATTAACAAAAAAAAATATAATAAAGGAGCAAAGAAAAATAATAACATAATACAAGAAAATCATCAAGTCTTTCCTTCCCCCTATAATCTTACGCAGATATAATACCGATGTAGCAATGCCCATCAACGAGTTAAAAAAACCGGATCTAAACCTAGCAGACTAAGCATTATAAATGATGCTTATAACCATTTTCTTATAGTCCAGGTGTGTACTGAATTCTGTATGATTGAAGCGAGGTTTCTAAATCTACACTGTTATTAGTGCCTGGGTTCCTGTATAAGTAACAAATAGTCACCCAATTAGACCGAAAAAAGATCTCGTTAAGCTGAGCGCATTAATGATATTTTGGTTCTCTTTTTTCTTATAATAGTTTATATATAAACAAGCCTGGCTGCCAAGGGTTGCCTGGGTCTTTGGAGGTGTGTGTTGAGCAAAAATAAAATGTGGTAGTACGCAGGCAGGCTGGTCCCGTATCGTGAAGGAGGAAAAGAACGTTAAAAAGATGCCGTTCCGCCCCTTGCCAACCGGAAGTATCGAATGTTTACATGAATGCTAGTCAACAAAAAGAGGGGATAACGTCGAACATATCGGCGAAAACACGACCTTACCTGTAGAAATGTGACCAGTTGAGGGGGGAGGAATTAGTGTTTTTAGACAATTTTTCGATATTTGTCGTCGAAGACGATGATGATCTTGTGAGAATCCGTCTCTCTGTAAAACCCTTTAGGCAGACATACATACATTTAAACAGACAGGGGACATTCATATTATAGATGGTTGATATTTTGTTCATCAGATATGTCTAGGTACAGTATTTATATTTACCTTTTTAAACGGTATTAGAATATGAAACATTTATGTTCAGACTTCCTGAATATTACAACACGTTGAGTTCGGGAAACATCAAATACTGACTAAAATCAACGTTGTTTAGCGTATAATAAATGGTATTGCGTATAATATAATGTGGCCTAAAAAAACACGCTATGTAATTAGAAAAATAATGTGTCTAAAAGTTCACAAAAAAGCCAACCCGAATAACGTTATAACTTCTATCAAACAAATAGTGTAAACAAATGAAGAACTATAACAGCAATGTGCATAGGGTAAATCTGTGCTTCAAGAATTTTAAATTAACATTTGACATATATTCCGACTGATGCACATTCGACGATCACGTCTTAAGCGTTGATAAAGCTAATATCAGTTTACAGTTCATCACTTGCTAATAGACAGTGTAAGGCAACCACCCGAAAGTTATACTTTTGATTCTGCTGCAAAAAAAAATAAATAAATAAATAAAAATCGAATAAATTCTAATCGGGAGTGAAATAGGATGTTCCTATCTGTTCTGAGACGTACGTGCTTAATATTAAATGTAATGCGACATCGACAAAACGATAGAGTCCTGGCAGTCGAAAATAGGTTAATTGTTTGGCTTCCAAGATAAAATTAGTTTATATTTGAGCTTAAGTAGATACGTTTGTATCAGGAAATATAAAACTATTGAAATAAGAAAAAAAAGAAATATGTATGCCTGAGTATAAGAAGATACTCCCTCAGATTCCCAACTAAAATATATATCGAGTAATAGAATAATCAAATATTGATTGCGATGACATTCTCCATCGGTTCTATTATATCTTGAAACATATCTAGTACTCAGAAACTATCTAACTATTTCACAACATTATAATTTCAATCTCTGCCTCTTTATCATTCCTCTCTGTCTCTCTCTCTCTCTCTCTATATATATATATATATATATGAATGTATACGGATAGAATGCAAACATTACTTATCACGACTGAATGCGTATGCAATTGAGTTCGATAGCTATATAAGATAGTGGCTAATAGCCTAGATGTATTCAATTTTGATGTGGAATCTGCTATTACAACCCTACAATACTTTGTTAAAGAAAGTGAATTTCGGCAATAATTATATATATATATACATATATATATATGTATATATATATATATATATATATATATATATATATACACCAGCAGGCTGTCCGACGTTGCGAAGTCGTAAAATACGCTTAAATATGATAGTTTGATTAATGCATTAATGTTTCGTATTTTTACGTTTGACTAAAGAGATAGTAATGATAAAAAAATGAAACAAAAAATAATAAAATAACACGTTCACAACCGAGCATCGAAATCAAAACATGTAGCTTACGATGTACTTTTTCCTTTGATGTAAATGCTGCAGCTGCAAGGATGAAAATGAAAACATTATTCAAAAGCTATTACATTACGCATGATTATTCGTAAGGCCGTGGTTCAACCTTCACCTGGCAAATTCCGTTTTTTTAATGTTCACTTTTTTTCGCACCGATTTTCCACGGCTAAAACATATATAATGTTTTGCATTAATTCAGAGCCCCTATATATTCATGTTCCTCTCTATAAACTGAATACCGACAGCGGAGTTTAATAGGCAAAAAATTGAAAAAAAAACAAACATATATACACATACATAAATATATAAAGAAATAGGTGTGTGTGTCTTCTATAAGCTATTTACGAACATATTACCAGAGTATGAATTTTGTAGAATATTTGCATGAATATATTTACACGTACTAGCTTACTAAAGCTAGTCATTCCATAAAAAACGAAAAAAAACTAATATATATATATATATATATATATATATATATATATATATATATATATATATATATATATATATACCCCCATAAGTTAGAAATTATGGGTATTCCCTGAGATTGTTTCCTTTTTTCTCTTACCCTCGCTATTAATTCATGGTCTTTTGACCACGTTTTTAAACGATGTTTTCCACCCCGTTGCCAACGTTCATCTTGAAAAGGGTTGGCTGAAAGACGTCCTGGTAGTTTTTTTTTCTGCCCATACCCCTCATTTATCCCTTTTATCTGATTTATCTTTGTTAAACATACAATTAGAACTGAGTCGAAATATACTTAAGTTGTGTATTTTGGTCTTCTTTTTGAAAGTTTCTTTTTAATGGTTTATGTTTAAACTATAAAACTGAAAACGACAACAAAGCTAAACCCTTAACAGATATTAATTGCACTACATTCGTTTATTTCAAAAGTGTTATAAAATTACGTACCCATATAAATATTTATATATGTATGCATATATATATATATGTTGTACCATTAATTTTTCTACAACTGCCTACGAGAATGCAGCCAATTCTATAGTAACTGAGGTGTCGTTCTAACAACCCAACACATTCCATTTATAAAAACTCCATGCGGGCTATCTTATAAAAGCAGAGTTCCATATTTCCGCACAAGTATGTTAGTAAATCCTAGAATTGTGTCTGCTATAGACACAATATACTTTTTTTCCTTTTTGTTTCTATTATTTTCTATCATTCCCTGCTTTGAATGAATTGTCTTACAGGGGAAGCTTTATTAGTAATAATAATATAGATGTTATACTAATAATAGTAATGCCATGCCTGCAAACCAGTGGGTAATCGCAACAACGAATAAAAGCGCATTGATATTATTTTATTTTTATTAAAACTATTATTTATTATTGTTATTTATAATTTGCTCACAAGGAGCTCCCACACCGTTCATCAAAGATCTCATAGAAAACAGCCTGTTGTGTTCCTTGGAAGCTGACTGACAACAAGCCATTCCATCTCGTTCGATAACATTTGCAAATAAATTTGCATTATCGTAATAGCTGTTTGCAATTATTTCTCCTTGGCAGAGGTCATTGATCTTCACCGGAATTCAAGTGGTAATAATCCACCAAGTCCTAGTTCTCTACGCATATATACAGCGGAGGTCTGGTCAGTGTCCACTCCTCGTTGTTTTCTTCCCTCTTGAGTCTACCAGGCTATTCGGTCCCACTCTTATTTCTGCCGGGGGAGCAGTGACGTTGTAATGGGGGATGGGGTTGGGGTAAGAGAACATAGGCATGCAACTCCAATGTTCTTGGTTTTATGTAGCGCTTAATGTTTTATCTCTGCAGCAGTTTTTTATGTGGTTTAGTCTCACATTAAAGGGGGTTCCTTAATATTTCAGCTATTATCATTATTGTTGTTCGTTGTATTTTTCCAGTCATTCCTCTGATTCCCATTTCTCCCATTCTTTTTTCCAAGTTTTTGGGGATTGTTCTTAGTGCTGCTACTATTATAGGTATTATGTTGATGTACTTCATAATCCCTATCCCTTTCAGGTCTTTGGTTAGCTCTATGTCTTTATCCCCTATTTCCTTTTCTTTGACATTCACTCTGTGGTCAGCTGAAACAGCAAAGATTACGATTTGACAGGACTTTTTCTTGATAATTATTACGACAACCGCTCTTCTTTCTTTGGTTTATCAGTTTTAATATCCATGCAGTATTTTGTGATTCTCGTTTTCAGGCACTGTTGCCGGCTTATGTTTTAAAATTTGTCCTTGTGTTCGAGATGCAGTTGTTTGCATAAATCGCATTGTGCTGCCGTCCAACTTCAGCGTGTCTGATCATGTATCCTTTTGGGCCAGTTGGCAGCACCCACTTAGTATATGGTTTATCGTTTCCTTCCTTTGCCACAGAATCTGCATTTACTTTTTATTGTGTTTTATCGATCTTTGCTTTTTTGTGGTTTGTTCTTATGTATTTATCTTGTGCTGTGTTTGTTTGGGATTTAGTTTCTCGGCTTATGTGTTGTTTTCGCATCCATGTCCAACTGTTTTCATTATGTTCATCATTATCATTCTTATGAATCTTCTATGTAGGTGCTTTGCTCAGCTTTCATCACTATTACAGATTGCATACGCACAACACCCGGTGGTTTTCCCTAAATTCAGGCTGGTAACAAGTCACCGCATGTTTTTAGTGCTTTCCGTCACTTTCGATAACATCATGGAAAGAGTTGATTACATGCTCTGTACGATGCAAATGCACATAGGTGACCTTTTTATTTGGGGCGACTAAACCTTCTCGAAATTCCAGTATTACTGATATAAGGCTGGCGCAAAAGTAATGTATTTTTTTATATTGAACTATATATAAAAAACGACATTACTTATGTACGAACCAAATAGAATTAGATTAATAACGGAACAGTGCTTGGCTATCTTATATACGAATTGTTTATGTTAACCCATTATATTTTAAAATAAAACTTTAATGATAATTATGCTTCTTTACATTTATTTTTATGGGGGCCTACCCCTGCAAAAGAGATGCACGTTTCTGAAAGGCATAAATAAACCGAGAGGTACGGTCTTGTGTGTGCTCTGCGTACTTCGTAGCACGCTATCTTGATAGTGGTGCTACGACTATTATTTATTCATATCCTATTTTGGTTTCAATACTTTTTACTTTTTAATTCATATCTGTGCCCTTGTTTTTTTCTGAGTGACACTTCCGAGCCACAAGCATAAACGAATGATGTTTACACATTTAGGTATTCAATATTTTCTACGCTGCATAACAGTTATTTTAAGTTGTTTAAATTAAAAGTCCTAATGGATACTATATAAATCCGATTATTCCTATTTGTAGTGAACTTTACATTTATTCTAAATTAAAAATTGTGAAAGTAAGCACTACATATTTTCTAAATTAATCCAAGATGCTATTCTGGTAGTTTGGGCTAAAGGATAGCACTTTGAGGGCATTCTAAATATCAAAATTGGGCATTATTTTATGTTTTATTTTTAATTTCAGTACTTCCAAATTTCAATATTTTTCTTTTTTTTTTGTTTGTAATTTCTAAGGACATGTGATCACCTCTGACGAGTTACTTGATAATGTAAAGACATTTTTACTGAAATAATTGAAAAAATTGAAAATATGGAAAAATCAAAAATTTTTAAAAAATGCACCTAACAGTAGTTATTATTACTAGAAAGACCCACGAAACCCCATAGATTGTAAAATATATTTACTCACAAATATATTTTGACATGTTTTTATTAATTTTCTGGATAGTTTAAACAGTTGTTTTGTTAGACAAAAACAAAACAATAGCAGTCAGCAAATATGAAATTCTTTTAAATATTTATGAAGAGAACGTTCATTTTTTTTTACATGAACAACCAACCAAATAATACAGCTTAATAATTACTTATAAAAAGAGGTTGTGCTACATAGTTTAATGTAAATCATAAACTTGCATTGTAAGAACGTTTTAATCTCATACCTTTTTCTTAGCACTATCTTGGCTACCCTGTTTTTTGTATTCTTTGCCGTTTCGTTTTAATATTCTTTTGTTAATACCATTAAGTACTGCTGAATGCCGAAAGTCATAGGAGTTCTTTTTTACATTATTACCACATATAATATTTTAATTTCTCTGATGTTCGAATACGAGGTTACATCATAATTCAGACACTTTCATATTCTCCCATATGGTTTTCAGAGTAGGGTTTTTATTAAATCAAATTCTTCGTACTTTAGCCAGCAAAGAAAAAAATGTCATTTGTCTTTGAAGGAAAAACATGCTTTATATATACATTGAGGAATTTTGTTTTCTATTATTATATATGTTCTGATGAGAATATATCTCTATTGAACCTAGTATTTGATTACTACCTTATATGACTTTAACACACACATATAGCAATATATATATATATATATGTGTGTGCATAACTGTTTGTACTTGCTATTAATATAGTATTAATTATTTAATATTGGTAATACCCCAACAATATTTTAGTAAGACAGTAATTCTTATGAAACTGTTTACAGTAAACACTGATATAGAACCGACTTTCAAACAGCTTAAATTTCAAATATTTATCCGATTGTAAACCTTCATTCTGAGGGAAAATGTACTCATACATTACTTTACAATGTATTTTAAATCGAAATTTAATATCATCATTTGTTTCACAATGATCGATTGGCTTTTTTTTTAGTTTTTGTGCCTGATAATCAATTAGATCGCTATGTTTGATCAACGTGCCAGGCTTCAGTCAGAGAAAGAAATCGTCTCTTGAGTAACTCCAAGTGGGACTTTCATAAAGCAAAATTCCCGGAAAATATGTTTATTTATTCACTCAGTGTTGAATTTCTGTGAGAATTGAACTAGCAGAGCGGAAATTTTGATAAACTCTTTACTGCCAAAAAAACGACCGTTTCACTATTCCAATAATAAAGATAGTTACTATTGTCAGTCATAAGTCTTGTGTATCTGAGAGATGTTAAATCGTTCCATTATTCGACAGGTACAATATGCGTCCTGCTATTCTATTAACAGGAACCTTAAAGATCAAACGAATGGTGTTCATATTATTTCTCAAACACATTAATATATTTGATAACAGATGACTGTACTCCTTTTTTATGCGAATTTCACGAACAAACACTCTTTTTCACTGTCTTTATATCTATTTATATATTAAATGTCCAGTACGTGTGTTCGTTCACTATAGATTACAAAAATGTTATGCTGATTTTTGTTCATTTCGCAGAGCACTTAATGTGCCTGGGAGTGTTTCTAGTTTGATTTTGTGTTGGGATGCCTCGATAATATCGGTAATCGACAATCGAAAAATAATGATTAAAGAAAGAAAAAGACAATTTTGAGAAAATTAAAACCTCATGCAGCCTAATAACGCAACTCTATTTGAGAGCGTTTATCATCTCGAAATCGGAAAGGCCGAGCCCATAAAATCAACAGTAGGCTTTTAAAATAAGATAGACTCACCCGAAAAATATGTCTTGTAGTGAACATCATATTGAAACATTATATTTGACTTTTGTATTTTAAACGTTAATCAAGATTATTATGCAAACACCGTTGTATAAAATCAACACAATGCTCTGTGTAAAGATGGGGCGCAATCGAAATATATGTGTATTTTTAAATCACAATTTAACTAGTGTACTTGCTTTATGCATTTTAATATTTAATACAAACGAATAGACCATTTATATTTTTTTAGAAAAATTAAACACTAGCTTCTCTATCCTGCAGTGTAGGCTACAATAACTTGTAAACTAATTTAGTGCAGAAAGTCAGTTCATGCTTACTACTGGTACACAGCAGTAGACCCCCGACTAGATGAAACTCAATGTATTCGATTGAAACATGAGTGATTTCCTCGATTTCAAATGTATGGAGGTGTGAATCATTTGTTGCTCGTCGTGCAGTCCCTTACATTGTCAGATCTCCCTGCTTATACGTATATATATATATATATATATATATATATATATATATATATATATATATATATATATATATATTATTATTATTATTATTATTATTATTATTATTATTATTGTGACGGTTCAGAAATTGTCCCAGAGTCCGATGCAATTAGCGATTCTCATCTACATTTATTATTTCGGAAAAATCGCAGACTCTGACTCTTTCAAATAGTTTAAATAATAACTAGAAGGTTTTTGTTACATTTTCAAATTACTATGAAGCTTCGTGTATATTTTGCTGATAGGAGGAGCGTGCAATAAGTAATGCCCATGCCCCCTCAGTAGTAGAGCAACGAAACTTGGCACACTTATTAGTCTTTCTCTACATAGGAAGCACCCAGAGTTATACATTTCTCCCATCGTTTGATGCAGCTCTAGAGACCGATTTTGTAGAACACCCCATGTATGTCCTCCAACCACGACGTGACTTCAGAAATCAAGGCTACATCATCTGAGAAACGTTTTCCTTTGAAGAAGAACTTCATGGCTGGGAAGAAGTGAAAGTCAAAGAGTGCAAGATCCGGAGAGTAGTGAGGATGGGAAAGGATTTCCTAAGCACAGGCACGTGCTTTTGATCTGGGGACATGCGAATTGCGAACCGGAGCGTTGTCCTACAGGAGAAGGGCACCCTGCTGATCTTGCCCCGCTTCTTGCTTTTGATAGCTTCCCATAATTTCCTCAAAAGTGAAGCATAGTAGGTTCCTTTAATTGTGGCACCCTTTGCCAGGAAATCTCTCATCACTTCTCCGTCCTGGTCCCAGAAGCCTGTGAGCATTACCTTGCCAGCGGAGGGCTGCACCCTTGCCTTCTTTGGAGGTTGTGATTCCTTGTGCTTCCACTGCATTGACTGGGATTTGGTCTCTGGATCATGTCGATAGACCCAGGTTTCATCCTGTGTAATCAATCTTTTGGAAAACTTTGACTCATCGTCTTGGCACATCTCCAAATTCATCCTCGAGCACTCGACGCGTTCTCGCTTCTGGAATGGTGTGAGAAACCTAGGAATACATCTGGCAGACACCTTATGCATATGCAAATGGTCAGAAATGATATTTTCCACAGACCATGTACTAATCTTGACATCTCGGGCTATTTGGCGAATAGTAATGCGCCAATCTTCCAAAATGGCAGCCTCAACGGACAGATGCATCATCAATGGCATAAGGGGGTGGCGACCAGGTCTGGCGGGTGTTCCACAGACTTCCGGCTATGTTTGAATTCATGATGCCAGTGTTTTACAAGTTCATATGATGGGTCATTATCACCATAAGTTTCTTTCATTTCATCAAAATTCTCCTGTGGTGTGTGTCCATTCAAATACAACAACCAAATCGCTGCTCGACATTCAACAGGCTCCATTTCACACCTGTCTCAGTTCAAACACCTGTAAAAATGAAACAACACTTAGTTCAGATCTGTAATTTTCCACATAACTCGTAGATATATAACTCATTGCACATGCAAAACTTCAGCTAGATCAGGTCAGTAGGTCAGGGGCATTACTTTTAGTTTATAATAAGGTGAGATTTTTACTTAATAATATTACTATTTAGACAATCCTTTTTAACCTGAAAGGGCGAGTGGAATGGTGGATTTTTTGACTATTCAGTGACTTTCCTCAAACAAAGAATGTTAATATCCTTAATTTCAAGTATAATCTCAATTGGGTCGGTTAATAGATATATCTTTTACTGTAATAAATGATAACAAGATATATATATATATATATATATAAACAAAAAACAACAACAACAACAATAATAATAATAATAATAATAATAATAATAATAATAATAAAATAATGACAACATTATCGATTTACAGCACCAACATTTCATTTAATCAAATAAGTTTTACGTTTTGAAATGATTGCGTTTACCCACCTTGAGAATTTTGATCGAAAAGAAGAAAATCAATTATTGTAGAATTCAGAGTAGTGGAGCTCTTTTTATATGACATTAACGTAATATTATGATCATTTTAGACCCGTTTTAATTTTTCATGGCTGTTTACTAAATGTTTCATCATTAATTCTAAGTCGTATGTGCTAGGTCGGAAAACCATGCAAACCCCTTCTAAATTATCCCACAATACATAATCACTGTAGAATTAATCTCACAGAGAAGAATACAGTTGCGCTGAAATGCAAGAATATCTAGAAAATAGTAGTTTATTTTCCGTTAATTTATCTTTAAAAAAAGATCCCGCACATTAAATTCTTACAAAAAATACTTTCATCTTATTTAAAAAAAAAATTTTCCATAAATATTTGTCAGAACTTTTTCTTGAAAAAAATGTCCTTATTTCATTGTTAATCATTTTGTCGGTACTTTATAAATACGTTCTTATAAAAATGTTGATATGTGGGTATTCTTAAAGTAAATAAGGTTTTGTTATAGCTAATTTATCCCTCGTCTTTAAAATTCAATTTTCTATTTTTAAGCGATTGCATGTACACAACAAAAAACCGTTAAAAAATGAAATTAAAAAAAAACAATCCGTGTTCCATATAAATTTTAAGTAAAATCGTCACCACTTTTGGCGTCGACAGAGTTTTAAAGACATGTAACCAATTTTGTTTGCTTTAAGACTTGTCCATAAATATGTTCCTGACCCACCTTCAGTAGGAAATACGCCATAACGATAATTAATCACAAATATGTTCACTTTTTACGACTAGCTATAAGACCGGGTGGTAATACAAAAAATAATTATGATTACATGATAGTTGCGTTAAGACTTAGGGTAAACAGTAAAGCATACTTAATTGTCCTAAAACTTAGAATGCCCCAAACGAAGAATATTTTATGTGAACTTTTTATGGACAAATAACACACCCTCTAAATTTAATAAAAAATGGGGTGTAGTGTATTCACATAAAACAAGCCAAAAAAGAAAAACATAATATTTCATGAAACGGGTATACTTTTTAATGTCGATGAAATTTATTTTTTTTATACGACAAACTTCTAAATGATTTTTTCAATGTATTCTATCCAATATATACATTTGTTGCGAGATTTTCATCCTTATTTTAAACTGGTGATAACGAGGGCATCAGACAAAGACAAGGCTAGTATGTCACTAAAGAAAGAAAAGACAACTTGTTCATCGGTTTTAATCGTTTAATGTGAAGTATAAAGTGTTTAATTTGCGTTATGTAGACGTTTAGTGAGAATGTGCTCAACTAAATATGGATGAGAAAAAATAGGTAAACTTAAAAAAATTATTTCGCTTTTTATAATGAACATAATTCTTATCTGTTGGAAACTAATTTCGTTCGCTGATATATTATTGTGACTAAATTTCCTACAGTGAGTTTCATTTCTTCTCAAAACAAAACTTTTTCTCAGAGTTACCAGTTATAAATTGACAGTGGAGGGAAACAGTGGACCTCTATTTATATGCAGTTTACTCATGGATCTACCCCAGATAATTGTCACAACAAGCGACAAGAGGCTGTTCGATAATGCAGAATATTTACACATCCAAGGATGACTTCATCTCGTTTGTTGCGTTATACCTTTATCTTAATCGCTATATCTATGCCCCTCTCTGTCCCTTAAAAAAAACTAATATATATCAATATTTATCATTTTTCCTGTTTCTCGCTCACTATTTTTCTCCTCTTACTCGTTCTTTTTTTTATTTTCTACATCTATCTATCTATCTATCTATCTATCTGTCTCTCTCTTTCTCTCTCTCTCTCTCTCTATATATATATATATATATGTGTGTGTGTGTGTGCGTGTGTGTGTGTGTGTGTGCATATTTTCCCATGCCCAAAACGATTCATTTAATTCACATGTTTTATTTCACTACTGGCGGCAATAATAAAATAAGAAATATTTATTAATTAAAAAGTATTTGTAAAGATAAATTCCAAAGATGATATACAAAATCTTTTGTTTTACATTTGATAAAATATTGTCATATTTAAGATGTGCTTGTATAGTAATCGAGAAAATAACAATTTCATATGTACATATTCACGTTGGCAAAACGTTGTTTAAAAATGTGGTCAAAATACCATAAATCTATAGCGAGTGTAAAAAAAATAATAAAAAATATATAGGGAATAGGACAAAAAAGGAGAAACAATCTCAGCGAATAACCATAAGTTCTAAATTATGGATATACTATATTTGCTTACACAGAGATAGTTGGCGCAAATTAATGGCCCATCCTCTTATTTATCCCTTTTATCTAAATTATGCTTAGGAGAAATATACTTTAGAAGCGTATTTTGGTCTTGTCGAAATTTTCTTTTTAATGGTTTATGTTTAAACTATAGAAATAAAAACTTAAACCATCAGCAATTAATTATGACACTACGTTCGGTGTTCTTCAAAAGTGTTATAAATTTGTGCACGCATAAATATCTTCATAAATATATATGTGTGTGTTTATTTTTGATATTTTTACACTCAAGTGAGTGTTGTATTTCACTTTTTAAGCTTCAACTCTTTAAGGTCGTTAATGAATGTACTAGATTCAATTATAAATCACATATTCCAACGTCGATGAAATTCACGTACTCTAAACAGCACTAAAGTGTATGTACTTTATAAGCTTTTTTTCTAACCTGCGATTTAGCTTTTGGTTGGTTACTTATTGCTGCATTTATAATGAATTATATATATATAATAAAAAAAGCTGAATGCCTGTCTGTGTGTGTGTGTCTGGTCAGGAATAGGCATCTATATGGTTTACAATAAAAAAAAAAACGATTACATATAATTATAGAAGATGTATCAAGACACAGGAATGGGTATGTTTGATCTGGCCGATCGGTATTCATTAAAATTGGGGGGTCTGCCTTCGCGCCTGGTCCACAAAGTATAGAAATAAAAAAATAAAAATAAAAAGAAAAAAAACGTTTACAAGTGTTTTTGATATAGATATACATACTAATACTTTGATAAGTATGTTTTAACTTAAATACGGATGGCGTCTGCGTTCGCGCCTGGCCTCCATAAAATGAAAATAGGCACCCACTTTAATAAAGACATTTCATATCTATCTGCGTAAGTATATTTTGATAATTATGTTTTAGTTTGATGAAATATGGTATAATAAAACTATGGGGTGTTCGTTCGCGCCTGACCTCCATAGAATGGAAATATGTCACAGAGTTCAACAAGGTTTCTTTTTAATATAGATCCATAGAATATTATAAGTTAAAGGTAAAACTCCGTGATAATAAAACATGCACACTATGCCACTGCTCAGTCATCTCACTATTTAAGTTTGTCACTGTACAACCATGCGTAGGGTGCAGTTGGGTGCAACATGTGTAGCACAATCATGTTGTGTCGCGATCGTTATGTGCAGAAACAAGAGAAAAAAAAAGTAAAAGTCCTATGGCGATAGGTGAATGGCGACGTGCACAGGCTTAGCGGTCTGGAAGTGCATAGCTGCAAATCTGCACATAGGCGCCCAGTGATTTATCTAACATCGTCGACTAAATCGCTTACAGGGTGAAAGCAACTTCGGTGGATGATCTGGCGGCTAAGCAGCTTTTTCCAGGGATACACTGCTGACCCATGAAATTGGTAAGGGTCTAGAAAAGGTGACCTAAAATTATCTACCCTTTTATTAGCTGGTCGGCTTCCTGCGGTCGGCGGCTACTCTATATTTGCAGGAGAAACAAGATTGAACAAATTTGAAGAAAAATAATAAACAAGGAAAATCAAAATTGTATCAGAAGATGGATAACCTAACTGTTGCTATGTGGAATGTGAGAACTTTGCTAGATGTCCTAGATAGAGAAAGACCTGAGCGTAGGACAGTTATTGTTGCAAGAGAGCTCGCTAGGTACAGCATAGACATTGCGGCATTGTCTGAAACACGATTGAGTGGTGAGGATCAATTTGTGAAAGTGGGCTCGGAGTACACCTATTTTTTCGAAAGGAAAACCATCGGGGCTGAGACGAGAGGGTGGAATTGGATTTGCAGTGCGTTCTGATTTGGTGAAGAGGCTTGAACAGCCAATCTGTGTAAGTGCCAGAATTATGATGATGCGCTTCCATCTTGCACACAGTAGGTATATGACGATTTTATCTGTGTATTGCCCTACCATGGGGCATGATGAAGACACCATCACAGCGTTTTACTGAGATCTCAGTCGTACCATTTCCTCTATTCCTTTATCTGAGAAGATCTTACTTATGGGTGATCTAAATGCCAGGGTTGGCAAGGATCATCGGACCTGGGACTCACTCGGCCGGTTTGGTGTAGGTAGGGTCAACAATAATGGTCTGCATCTTCTCCATCTATGCACTCAGTTTGACCTAACTATCTGTGACATTACATTATTTCCAGGAAGGCAGATTTGCGGGACGTCTGTAGTGTGCGTGTTATGCGTGGAGCTAAATGCGACAAAGATCACTTTTTGGTGCGTGGGAAGTTGAAAGCCTTTATAAGGAGGAAGTGTAGGATGGGTGGTGTTGGGATTCCCAGACGTGTTGATTTGTGCAGGCTGGCCGATCCAAGTGTCCGTAAAAGGCTTCGATCCGTAGTTAATTCTGCTGATTTTAATGGTTCGTGGGCGCATTTTAAAGATACAATCTATGAAATAAGTGTTCTTGGCTTGGCAAATCAAAACATGAGGATTGGTTTGGTGATAATGATTCTGAAATTACTCAACTCTTAAGTGTTAAAAATGAGTTGCACCATAAGATGTCTGCCTCCACATATATATATAACTATTCATACAAAGATGAGTGTCTATCCATCTTGTATTTTACCATCCCTGCTTTACGCTTTTGAGGCCTGGACAACTTATGGTAGATATAAAAATCATGGAGAGAGTGCACCAGAAATTCCTGAGACACATTCTGGGCATCAGGTGGAGCACTTTTATATCTGATGTGGATGTTCTCGTGCGGGCTGATATACCTTGTATCGAGAAGTTGATTATACGCAACCAAATGAGGTGGGCTGGACATCTGATAGGATGGACGGCGATAGATTGCCAAAGCGCCTGTTCTATGGTGAAATTATACCAGGAAAGCGTTCACAACATAAACCGAGGAAAAGCTTTAAGGATAACATTAAACATAATCTTAAAGCTCTTAGTATTGACGTGTTCAGTTGGTAAAGTTCTTCCAATGATCCCATGGCTGTGATAGCTTTGAGAAGAAAAATACGAGCATGCAAATGTGAAGCGTGATATCCGGAAGAAAAATCTGTCAGATATATCAGGTCTGTTGGAGGATTTCATGCAAGACCACACCTGTGATTTATGCGGTAAAATGACTTTATCCTGAGCTGGTCTGGACGGCCACAAACGTTCACATGGAGATCAAGCTTTCTTTGATGGGGAAAACTTTGCAGGGCACAGATGTTCTGTTTGCTCTGTGGTCTGTAAATCGAGTGTAGGCCCGAAGCCTCATATGAGCGTCCACAGTAGATCTGCACCAGTTGGCATCCCTCAATCTAAGTATAAGTGTGGCATTTGCAACAGACAGTGTAAGAGCAGAGCTGGTCCAAAGAGCCACATTTCTTCGCACAGAAAATAGGAATCGATGCATCTTGATCACATCTCCACATGTGTGTATGTGTGTGTGTATAAGTGTATATATGTGTATATAACTTTAAAAATAAATTAAAAATACATGAAAATAAATGATTCAGTAATCAACAATAAAGCAAAAGAAAAGATGGGCTTCTTCTGTCAAGAAGTGGCAATCACCATATATATATATATATATATATATATATATTTAAAAAAAAAACATATCAATCTCTGTGTCCGACGCAATGTCAGAATTTTCGCTGTTATTTTTTTTTTTTTTTTACACGGTGATCACCACGTATGAAGGCCCGGAAGACACTCAGGGATAATGTTTATTGCAAGTACAGTACGTTAGTGTGGAGATTGAATGAAGTGCTTACTTAAGAGGGCGGTTCATCATTTCTGCTTACGATAATGTTTACTTGCCATAAAACATTATTAGTGCTGATTACGTGTGTGAAACAGTAAATACCTTTTATACTTTTGCTGCGCGTGAATTGTGAGAAAAGTTTTTAACAATTTAAACCACTTCTCTGCTCTTCTCTCCTGAATAATCAGTGTTTGATGCTAGTGGCAAGAAGTCAGGGTGATTAGAAACAATGCCGAAATAAGCAGAGGACACGCTTGTAATTCCCAAAAGATCACTAATTTTGTATACTCACCGGGCTCAAAGTTGCTTAACTTCGGTCATCAAAGAGAACCCCGTGTGACATCTTGATTATAGTGTTTTTATTAGCTGCACATCCAGACATTATATAAATTACATTAGTTATTTCAGTTTATTAATCATATGACGGTTATATATTTGATGATTTTTAATATGTATTTTTTAGTTTAATAATAGTTTCCTTTCAGTGTATGTTAATCGTATATGTGTATGTATTTAAAATGCCATGTATTTAAGATAAATCGCGAAACACTGAAAATAAAAGGGCCTACACCGAAACGTGTTATGCAGTCAAAAACCAAACAAAAAAAATTGTATTAATGTTAGGATTGCGGATTAAGAGATGTCAAAATTTCATTAGGTTTTTCTTGTTTCTACTAATAAACAATGCATATATTTATACATATATACATATATATGTATATATGTATGTGTGTGTGTGTGTGCGCGTGTGGGCGTGTGTGTGTTTGTTTTATTTTTTATTACCAGTTTATCTGTTTGGTTACATATATTTCGGATGTTGGACCATGTTAACGATCCAACAGCATCGCCAGCTCTTAAAGGCATGGCTGTTAGTATTTGGAAGAAGTGTGTTAGAGGAAATACGAGAAAAAATAAGTAGGGGGTAATAGATAATAAGGGGTAGGGAGGGGTTATCAACAATATTTAAGTTTTAAAGGTTAAAATACATTAGATTGTAGTGTGCGGTGGGGGTAAGCCTATTCAGATAGGCGTGCGTGGAGATATATGAATACAGGGAGGGGGAGGCAGAGTGAGGATGGTAAAAAGGGAGGGTTTAAATGTTTAGATTTTAAAATGGTTACTGCTTTTTGGTTGTTTAGCCAGGTATATCAAGTAGATGAGAGTGAGAGAGACAGAGGGAGAGAGAGAAAGAGGGAGATAGGGAAAGAGTTAGTGTAAGTGTAATATGTGTTTGACAAGTAAAACGTTCTCCACGTATATGTATATACATAGGTGTATGTATATATATATATACATACATATATATATATATATACATATGATTATGTATATGTGTATAGGAGTTGTGCGTATGTGTGTGTATCTCTGCATATAGATGCATGTATGTCTGCATATACATTGTTTATATTCATGTGTATGTGCGTATGTGCCTGCATGTGGATGTGTAGAAATGTACATATGCATGTGTCTGTATGTATGCTTATGTGCGCGAGCGTTGGCGTATGTATTAACCCTTACTTACCTAAAAACAACTCATTGTCAACTATATATATATTTGTATATATTTTTTCTTAATCGTAAACCTTTCTATATAGATAAAAAAATTAAACAATGCGACACGGACTCGTATTAAGATTTGATACCGACGTATAGCCTTGTCATATATACACGTGCCAATGAATGTTAATGATTATTGTTTAGTTATGATAATCACTCGATAACTACTTCAAAACGAACTATACTGTGTGTCAGTAATATTATGAAGCATAGAATGTATTCAACCTATATTGTTTTAATGCAAAATTGCAAATGGTTGTTTTACATGCGCCAGGAAATTATAGAATGTGCAATGGTAAGAGCAATTGATGATTATTGTTGTAACACTTTCAGCCCGCATTTAATCACTGAAAACATGCAATCAGATAAAATAATGAATAATTAGGAAAGGCCAAACCCCAAATTCCGCCATATGTTTGATAACGTTCAGTTTAATTTGGTATTGGGACCACTTTAGTATTCACCAACATTTATTCATCGCTAGAATGCAATGCGTCATGCGCTCATATTGCACTGTTCATCAGGCAAATTTTCACAAACGGCTGTACATGACCATCCTGAGATGGCATACAATAATAATCCATATACAAAACGATCGAATGTATTGTCATACATTTCAAATCTTATTTATATGTATATATGTATATATATATATATATATATGTATATATATATACATATATATATATATATATATATATATATATATATATATATATATATATATATATACAAGCTGTACCCTGCCACGCGTTGCTTTGGCTCAAATTGGCGCAATGGAGAATGTTCCAAAATGAGAAAAAGCATGTTTCTTATAGGTTTAAAATTCCATTTTGCATGGGTGCACAGTTTTCTTAGCTGATATAGAGATTTTCCGGTTTGGTGACTCTTGAATATGTAACATAAATGATCCATGTGAAAAAACAGTCAGTGTGTAACTGTAAGGCCCACAATTGTAAAGATCGTTGCCTGTACTTTGTTGATGGTTATTGCAAATGACAATAAAATTGGAAAGTGCAATTTCCTAAAGTGTAATTATGTATCCGGTGGCATCATAGGAATGCATGGAATGAAGACATATTCATCTGTGAAAGGTCCTGCTAAGATTGTTGTTTCTATGATATTGTTTGTTATTTTTTTTACTGCAAGCTGTGTGCCATTGCAAAGCTTGGATTGGTTGTTATTTCACAACATGATAATTAGTACACCAAATTTCAGTTGCAATACATGCGGTGACATCCCTGGCAAATATAACTGTTGGATAATTAACCACTTTATCTGCTTTCACAACAGTGTCAGTGGATTTGTACTTGACTACCTAACTTGGAATTTTACATTTAATTATAGCGTTAAGTTCATGGGCATCTTTGTATGTACCTGCAAGAATAGCTGATTCAGTCAGTCAAATGGAATTCTTATAATTTGAATATCTGCAAAAACCTTTTAAAATAACTATTCTTTTGATGAAATAAAATTACAGAAATTACAGAAGTTAAAAGTCAAAGAATTTTGCCCTTAAATCTGACCAGCTGGCACTTTTACGTACCCAATTTCCCACAAGTGATGCAAAAGTTTTTGTGCGGATCGAACAGTCTGCGACTGTACATGCATATTTTGAGTTAAGTTTAATGTCTGCACATGGAACAAAAAAGTAGAGTATTTGAAGCAAGCATTTATTTCATCTGCTGGTGTTGATTGAAGAATAACAGGTAACATTTGTCTGAAATCTCCTGCAAGCAATATTACTGCATTTCCAAATGGTCTGAAATTGCAACGTAATCTTGAAAGGATCGACCAAGCGCCTCAAGTGATTTTTTTGCGTACCATTGTGCATTCATCCTAAACAATAAGTTTGCATTTTTGCAATATTTTCCCCATATTGGATGTTTTCGAGATGTCGAACATGCTATTTTTGAAAAACTGAATGTTTTAAAGTAGAATAAATAATTCTTCTACTTGGCACCAAGGTCGCAGGTATTCCTCATGCAGCAAGGGCTAAGGCTATGTCATTTTGTAACCAAATGGCTGCCAAAATCAATTTAATTAGAAAGGTTTTACCAGTTACTTCTGGTGCTGTTCAAGGAAGCAGTCATTTCCAAATAACTTCTATTCTCACAGTCAGTAAATTAGGTGACTAAAATAGGATTTATCCATGTTTGACAATGCCTTATTAACTAATTAATTTACGAGACTAAAATAGGATGAGAGATTAGAGATGGACAGATAGAGAGGAAGATATATAGATAGAAAAGAGACAGTGAGAGGAAAATAGAAAGAGAAGGAGATAGAGGGATACAGGGATTGATAGATAAACAGAGAGAGGGGGAGAGTTAGAAACAGGGAGGGATTAAACAGAGGAAAGAAGAGAGATAGAGGGAGTTACAGAGAGAAAGGGGCTCAAAGAGAGATGGAGAGGGTGATATAGAGAGAAAGATATATTGAGAGAGGGAAAGGGAGAGATGGATAGCGAGAGATATTGAGAGAGGGGGAGAGAAACAGAAGGTGAACTACACTTCACCGGTTTTTTCCTCGTTCAGTAGAGAAGAAATCTTCTGAGACTGAGGCAATTTTAATGTTTTGTTATTATCCAGAGTACCCCTTTTTTCGGGGGGGGGGGTGATTTTCCTCGCATTAAAAACCAACCGGGTTATGTGTACTTTCACTTAACAAATTAATGAAAGAAAAACATATTGTAAAATTTGAATTTAACAGGAAAATACTATTTTTACAAATATCCCGGTAACGTAAGTGTATAAGTGCCACTTTAGGTACTCCTTGGGCGTTGAGTTCCATGGCGACCAGCATAATTATTTAATGGTCGCTCCCTTAGCCACCCAGTCAAGGCTAATGCATGCACACGTAACATGCTTTTTATTTACTTACGTTAGCTTAGTAACTAAACGATTTATTGATAATTTCCTAACCCTTAAACGCATGCCGGAAGATTTAAATTGGTTCATTATTGTTGTAATGAAAAAAAAAGTTTCATTCAACACAAAACCAAAAACAGATATTAATGATAAATGATTTATTATTGTATTCATTGAAATTTACTAATTTTTAAATAAAAAAGTAAAAAAAAAGTTAATAAAAAAATAGTTGCTTATGTGCGCATAAACAACTTGTTTTTTTTTTAGATTAGGTTCACCTTATAATCATCCCCCCAACCTCCTCATCTTAAGAACAGCTTCCGGAATAATTGGAGGGGGGGGGGGCTATTTGCCAAATTTAACTGATATTTGTTGTACGCATACCCACCCGAAAATACTATTTAAAAAAAAAAGGAGGGGTTCAGTGCCCGTGGCAGAGAAGTAGATTTATTTATCAATAAAAGTTGCGGGGAAGTAATTTTTTTTTTATCAATAAAAGTCGTCATTTAAAAAAGAAAATAGTGGCGGTGGACCTAAATGTTTTGTTCTCGCACTATTCAACAATTTGTTCATCCGCGCATCTATATTTGTAAAAGTGAGAAGCTATCAGTAAATGATTTAGTTTTTTTTAATTGATTTATTTATTTTTTTTTACATTAGGTCCACCTCAACAAATGTTAAGAAAGGCTTTCAGAATAAACACCCCCAACCTCTCCATGTTAACAACGGATTTCGGAATAAACACCATTGGGGGGATATTTAAAAAAAGAAGTCGATAAAAGTCGTCATTTAAAAAGAAATTTACAATAAAATGTTTGTAAAATTGAGAAATTATTAATAAATGTTTAGTAACATTTTTCGGTGCTAATGCAGAGAGTCACCCGCGCTATTTTTTAAATCGTGTTTTTTTTAATCAATTGCAAGGTTAAAGTACAGAATAGGTACAAAACACTCTCGCCTCCCGATGTTAAGAATGGCTTTTTAAATAATAACGTTATTATTTCAGCATGGATCACTCTCTGCATGAGTACCCATTTTTCTTTTAATATTCATAAAAAGTAAAACTTTTTACTAAATAAATAAATACATGTTTGTAAATGTGACAAATAATCGTTTAGCCACGGCAACGTCAGTAAATAAAATATGTTACGTGCGGGGTGAGGTGGGAGATTAAGGGAGCGACTATTATTTTTTTCTACTGGTCGCCATGGAACTCAACGCCCAAGGAGTACCAAAATGTAATTTTGTGTTTGTATTACTGTACACATAGATTCGAAAAAGTTGTCAAAACAACAAATATATAACAAATAAATGTTATCAAAGGCAAGATAAGTTACTTTTCTACCAAACTGGATATATTTTCCGTGTTTTTATTCAATGTAACATGTTTATTCAGATCGAAAACCATACAGCGTTTACCGATGTATTGGAACATTCAAGATGGCGTCTTATTCTCTCTTTAACACGGTATGTGTGGGAAAAGTTCTTATAAATAAAAAAAAACATACAAAATACTATTAAAAACCCGCCGAATATATGTCAACCTATGTCACGGTAACATATATTGAGCGAGTTTTTAACAGTATATTTATCCAGTTTTTTATTTATAACATTTTTCCCACACGTAATTTTTTGTGTCAAATAAATAAATTTCAAGCAATTTTTGCAATAAATAATAGATAGCAACTTCGTTAATTTTACGACTCCCCCCCCCAGCATATTATAAACACCTTAACTTCTCCATGTTAAGAACGGCTTTCGAGGTTTATGGAAGGGCGTTTTTTGGTTTTTTTTTAACATGGGGGGGTTAAGGTGTTTATAATACGTTGAGGCATGTCGTAAAAATGAAACAGGTTAGAAAAAGTTAAAACAAACTTCTTTATGTAAACAATGCCGTGAAAATAAACTAAACAATTAAAACGTAATGTTTCATGAGTGAAAAGCCTTAACATAAATAAAATTTAAAAAATTGGTAAGTACATGAATAAATTATTTTTTTTTAAATATGGGGTTATTATTTTTTGTGTGTGTGTGCTAATGTAGAGAGTGATCCGCGCTATTTTTTTAAAATCGTTTTCCACGTTTAATTAAAGTTTTATGATATGTTTTTATTCAATTGTAAGGTTAAAGTACAGAATAGGTACAAAACACCCTCCCTTCCCCATGTTAAGAATGGCTTTTTAAATAATAACATTATTATTTCAGCGCGCATCACTCTCTGCATGAGTAAGTTTAAAAAAAATTTTTTTTTTACTTATCGAGTTAACAGAAAATTAAATCTTTCGTCAATTCGTGGCTGTGAAATGAATCGAACCGGAAGTTCAGTTTTACAACAGAACAGATTCGCAGTAACGGTTAAAAAAATATTTTTATTTTATTTAATATTTTAATAATTCGCGAGGTAAATTTTTTTCAATAACATAACAACATTCCTCGACTCTGAAGATTGGTTGTCTGAAAATTTCAAATAAATTGGTAACGTAGAAATAGGGTTTTATTATTTTAGAACGAACCAACATTTACATTTTTAAATATGTAGATATATTTACTGATTTATCCAGGAAATAAAACGTTCATAAATTAGTTTACTAAAGTAAAAATGCATCCATATATCAAATGGAATTAAATATCCGGGAGTATATATGAAAGCTCGAAAACATTAAAGTTTCATTTTCGATCATATATATTTCATTTAAAATTAATATCAGGGAATTCATACTATTTATGGATTTGCTCTTTTTATCATTCGTATTCTATAATTCGGAGCGGGAATACTAATTCCATATATTTCTCATTAAATATTAATAATGATTATATATGTAAAGTGTGCAATTATCTAAAGTAATAGGGTCTTTTTAATTATACCATGTTGAACAATAGATGTGCTTACCTGCGTGCGCTTCCTTCGGAAGGTAGACCGAGTTGTTTCATAGTTCAATAATGTTTATCTGGTATTATTTAACGCAGTTTTATTCAAATATATTAATATCTAACAATTGTGTCCAGCATGTATATCATAGAGATGTCTTTTACCAACTTCAAATTTTTATGATAAATAATGTTGAAACCTGTTTACAAAAATAGTTACTATGGGTTGTAGGGAACTTATTTTCATACGTTATACAACAATCAATCTATTGTTTTTGTGTCTAAACGTCAGCAGTGTTTCACACCATTTTTAAATAGAGTCATTAAATGTTTTCGTGGAGCCCGGTAATAATATCTTATTTTACTTTAATAGTGGCATCGATAAAATAATTAAATCTTTTCTTGGTGAGATAGCCGACTATTTTATAAGTTTAGATATAATATCCTAACCAAAGTTATGATCTCGACGCAAGTGTAAGAGACTCTGAAAGTAATTATGCTCTCTATACTGTGTATTACAACCTGGAAATACAATGACAGAATATATTATTGAATTTTAACACATATGAATGAAGTTCATTTCGACATTCGTACCTGGATTTTTATAGTTCATATTAGATTAATTTTTTAATATAAATAAAATGCCCGTTTTATATTTACGACTTAAGAAGCAGTACATGATTTTAATTTAACGTTCGACAAGTACTAAAATGATTATATTTATATTGGCTTACAATTGTTTATTCATATAAAAAACGTATGAAATAATAATAGGCTTTTTATATGATATTATATAGCCTAGGCTTTGTCCGATCAGTTGATTACAAAATGGTGGTGGTCCTTCATTTATATTTTTTACTTTAAGCTGGATATACAGTCACACAAACGTATTAACAGACAAATGAAATGTATATAGTAGTTTACATCTCTTAAAAAATGTCTGTTTTAATATTTTGTCTACATTAAAGCGTTTAGTATTTTCCATAATAGGATTACGTATTTTGACGTATATAATGCACTTTATCATTCTGAAGAGGACTCTGGTAATTTTATAGATCACGGAAGAGCCATGTATATAATGCAGTATCAAAGAAAATTGTACTATCACTATATTAAAGTTTATATGATAGTATGGAAAAAATTAACAAGATAAAACTCCGAGACAAACAATATATTTTCATACTGTTTTTTTTTTTTAATTTATATATCGACCTGACTAAGAGGGCGATTCCAATATATTGCGAAATCTTATTATAAGAGCCATTCTTACCAAGTATCCATGGACATATTTCTCTAATAAAATTTAAAGGAGGGTTTGAAGGTATTTTGTATCAGAAGATAGATATATGTGAATAACAACGTTTTACTTGTTTCAATGTAAACAGCAGGGAATAAATGAAAGAGGACAGGTAGAAATGTTAGATATATAGAGATATATGAGAAAAAAGGGACAGAAAGAAAAGAAAAAAATCACGATAATAATCTTTATCTATTTATCTTCGCTTCGAAAACTCAAAGCTGAGTCCATATACATTTTTACTAGCCACATGACGGTTCATTGAATTTATCTAAGACTTGTGCGTCATTTTCCGAATTATGGTAATATTTAAATAGTGGGAAAACATGTTTTTAGTTGCACAGGAGGAAAATACACAATTATTTTTTTATTGTAAATAGTCGACATATCCAAAAACATTATGACTCCCTAATTTCTAAGAAGAATTATTTTCAGATTTATATTTCTATATATATTCCTTGAAGCCGATTAAATTAAATAAACATTGAAATGCATTAATAACAGTAAATATCATCTCTTTAACAAATATTTATCATCGTTCACTTCTATTTTCTAAAATAAACATTCCAGGAAAGATGTTCTTTTAAAAATAATGTTATCTAATAACGTAGATATTTATTTCCCAACTAAAATCATAATATATACACTTTTCAGAAATGTTAGTGTGTTCATTGTCGCCTAATCTATATTGTTTACATCTCTCTCTCTCTCTCTCTCTCTCTCTATATATATATATATATATATATATATATATATATATATATATATATATATGTGTGTGTGTGTGTATGTTATATACAGCATACTCGCGTTGACACACCGGTTCTCGCCAAATCACCGAAGTTAAGTATCCTTGAGCCGTGTTAGTACCAGATGAGTGACCATTTGAGAATTCTATGCGCTGTATGTGCTCTCCTATTATATCGGGTTTGTTTCCAGATGTCCTATACATACATTTCACTGGACACTAGTATTAAAAAATGTTTACTCAGGAGAGGTATTGTTGGAGATTGCGCACCTCCTGCCACAAAAATTACACTCGCAGCTACCCCTGCGTGTGTATCCATTGTCTTCAAAGACAGATAACGGCTGTCCTGTATATAATTGTTACATAATAAAAACATAGATAGATAGGTTTCCCTGAGTCGTTTCAACATTATACTTATTTATACCCCAGGTATATGCGTATGTGATTATCTTCACTCGACTGCATACATTATAAAAAATTATGAATTGACTTATGTTTACTTGATTTTTTATTTTAATAAAATGGCAAACTAAGTTGGATGCGCAGTAAGAAATAAATACAGATTATTAAATTCCCTTATACGTCTAGAAAAATACACTAATCAAATGACAGATTAAGGAGTATATATTTTGCCCGTTTTTAGCAAGCTAAACACTCTATTGATTGCGTAATGTTTCAAGTATTAACAGAGATTTCCAAGTAATTCAAACGTAATCTAACTACTAATTACACACTCTAATTCATAAAAATACATGAACAGATTTAAATGGTTTAAAATAAAGTAAATACGTTGAAATTAACTGCTATTGTGTTTTGTCACAATTACAATGAGTATTTTTTTTTTGAATAAAAAGTAACTGAAATAAGATTTACTGCTTAAATCGATTTATTTTCTTTCTTTTTTCATAACTAACCAGTTTATTATGAGGTTACATTTACATGATTTTTTTGTTTCGTTTCATTTATGAAACATAAAATGCAAGCATATGTTGGTTGTTTAATAGTTTATTTTTATTAACATAGTTAAAACTACTGGGCAACTTGATCCATGCTATATATATATATATATATATATATATATATATATATATATATATATATATATATATATATATATAGCATTGATCATATATATATGCATATATATGTATATATATGTATATATATGTGTTGCTACACAGTCATGAGCATGTTACGTTCTACTAGTATTTACTAACTAGAGGCCTCATCAGACAACAACCCTTATTTTCACAAACAAGAATTCTAAATGAAGAGCTATAGGCTATCCTCAGCAAAACGGGATTTTTTTTATCATAAATGTGAAAGAAATTCCGAATAACAAGAAATATTACGTAAGTATGACTTCTTTAGATTTCCAAACTAGACATTATGACCACAACAGTACATTCAACAACAACAAATACCGTATGAAAACAACGCTAGCAAATAAATACGGAGAGCTCCAGGAAAGCGGGCATACGCCGTTAGTCGAATGGAAAATAATAAGACAAGCTACCACATGTAGAGACCTAGACGACCCATGTAGATCATGCCTTCATGAAAAATTTGATATCCTGTACTTTAATACCAACATCTATTAAACTGTAGAAGAGAAATAGCTAACGACTGTGTTCACAGGATAAAATTTACTCTAGGGTAGCGATACAAAATAATTTGAAACCTTACAAAGACAATAAAAAAATTAAAAAAAATTAAATAAACATGAATATCCATGAACTACCGCATATATATATGCATATATATGTATATATATACATATATATATATATATATATATATATATATATATATATATATATATATATATATAATAACATAAAAAACAACCTAGATTTAAAACAGGTACAAGAAACTAGAAAAAGATGTCCAGGCTAAATAGAACACACACAAAGGAATAGATCAACAAGAGGTCTATTATGCCTTTATGAGATAAGTATATGCTCATTGGCTGATAGGAAGGGCGCGGTGGATACTAGAAAGCTGATTGGCTTACTAATATCTCAATAGATGTTGAGTATATAAAAACGAGAGAAACCAGAAAATTTGCGCATAAGACTGAAGAGTCCTAGAGTGGATGAAACGCGGAATATTCAGTGTAGCTTAATCGCCACACATATTTTCTAACTTACTATATATATATATATATATATATATATATATATATATATATATATATATATATATATATATATATATATATATATATATATATATATACAAGTTAGAAAATCATTTCATCCAAGGCATGAAAATTGTTAAACAAAATATTTTTACTATAGGCTTTACAAATAAAAGTAAAATATTCCATTTGAAATGTATTTATCTTCAAATTTACTTTTATAACTTTTGCAAAGTAACGCATGCGATTTTTATACCTTACTTTGTAAAATGTATAAAAGTGCACTTTGAAGATAAATAAATTTCAAATTGAATCTTGTACATTTATTTTTAAAGGCTAAAGTAAAAACATTTTGTTTAACAATTTTCATGCCTTGGATGAAATTCTTTTCTAACTTGTAACTTTTTAAGATTATATTTTATTTCATTTATTAATTTGGATTTAAAAAAAAGATCAATGTGATTTTGTATGTATTCATAAACACTCTATTACTCTCTATTTCATAATGTATTTCTCCTCACACCACAACTCATTTTTGCAACACCGTCTTTGTATTATTACAGGTCTGAATATTCTCTCTGTTTCAGTTTGTAATTCTCCTCACTCCACACTTCTTTTTTGCAACTCTCTCTTTGTCATACATGTCTGAATAATAAGAAAATCTGATTTTTTTAACAAAAACTTTAAAATAACATTTTTAGAATATTTTTTAGAAAACTTCTTTCAGAATAGAAAATCTTTACAATTTAATAGAGAACATATTTTATATAGGTTTAATCAAAAATATTCAGTAGATAACGAAAAAAATAGAGATGAAAATTTCAAAAGGAGTATATAACAGGTTACGCTCAATAGTGCTCGCTAGCGAAAGACTTTAAACATTTACCTGTAAATTATGAATTAAATATTTGTGTATATTATTATATAAAAAAATAAAACATTTAAGCTGAAATATTTTATTTATTTGTAAAAGCAACCTGTTCTAAAAGGATATTTTCGTTTTTATATATTTATTTATACTCGTTATTATGTTAGGTGTGTGGCAAAATAAAATGTATATATATATATATATATATATATATATATATATATATATATATATATATATTTATATATTTAGAACAAATAAAATGATCAAGGAGAAGATTCCGTAAATTGTCCAGCTTAAAAAATATGTCCATAGCTTCGTTTTGTTTTGTTATGCATAAAACGCATGCGGACACCTTTTCGAAACGGAACTCGTATACCAAACGGAAGGTCTCAACGCCTAAGCAGAACCATTATAGTTATATATTATGGCACATATATATATATATTTATATATATATGTATATATATATATATATATATATATGACAATTAAATAATAGTGCTAATTAAGATTCAATAAAAGCTAGACCCAATACTCACAAATTTGTCTGAACGTTAACCCAAAGAGAAATGCTGTTTTACTCCTTGGAACCCATGATCTGTCTGCCCCATATTTAAAAGGTCCAGCTGATCGATCATTTTGTTCTCAGTAAAGGGAAATGTCCTCTAATCATGATGTCTAATTCATTGGAATCTGTATAAATCAGAGAAGTGTAACTTCAGATGAGCAAAAATAGCAAACTCGATGACATGCACGATGATTTCCGTTCTACCGAATCTAGGGCTAATGTGCTAACGGTAATATCCAGCAGGATTAGCAAATATGTCGATACTGGCTTTTTTTCTTGGGAAATTTCTCTTTATATATCAAACACTTTTTATAGGGTATAGCATAAGCATCTACACAATACCTGTAGCTACGATATAGCTGGAAATATCTCCTCAATTATTCAATCCTTTCTCACTGATAAATTTATAAGTGTAGTGGTTGATGGACAGATATCAGAAGCTAACAATATTGGTGATGGCTTCCCTCTTTGTTCAATTCTAGGCCCAATCCCTTCTCGTATATTCACAAATGATCTCGCAAATAACATTCGTAGATCATCTGTAGATATGTATGCAGAGGACACTACTATCTATGCAAACACTTCAAACACCCAATGACCAAATTTCTCTAATTCTCTCTTCTGGGATCTTGAGCCTGTAGTGTAATGGTTAGTTATTTTAATGTATCTAAAACGAAGCTTCTCTTTTTTTCAGCCTTAACGTTATAACCTCCTTTTGTCTTCAATTATATTGAGCAGTTCTCAGCTTAAAAATGCGCAGTGTTTGGGCAAACTTCCGTGTCTTACACTCAATTCCTGATCTGAAATTAGGCACACATATGAAATTCACTGCAAAGGAAACATGGTGTGATCATTCTACCGTACCAGTATATACCGTACATCCGATGCAATCTACTATCTATACATGCGTTATCGGGTAGAGTACTTATCCGACACCGTACAGAAGCTGCTCGAAGCAACCTATCTGCCCTTGACAGAGTTCAAAAACGTACTTCGTAACCTAGCGGCGTATGTCATTATCTTTTCGCTGCGACCTATTTTACACAGAAGAGACGTTGCGAACATGTCTCTTCTTTATCCTTATTTTTATGGCAAGATCCTGCCTAAGATCTAATCACTGACAAATATTTGGCAGTCTTTTACAAAATTGCCCTCGTCAAAACTACTATCAAACACGTCTCCCACTGTCTGTCCGTTTATAAACTTAAACGTAGATTACATGAACAAAACTTCTGTCCTAGGTGTGTCGGCCTGTTGAAATATTTCTGTCTGGTCTACTCTCCAGCTGACTCTAATACTAACGTTGTATAGTCCAGCGTAAAGAAGATCTTGTTAAATTGTTCTTTTAATTGATCCAATTCTCATTCCAAATTTCCAATATTAACGATTATTGGGCAATCGCCCAATCACTACCGTACACACATTAACTATTATAATCGAGGGGCCTCCCGGAATAGATAAATTTATGATCATTTTGAAAAGAAAAGTTTATTGTAACGTTTAAAAATCCACTGATTTGAAGTTCGGTTATGATTCATCACCAGCTACAAATGCAATTTTTTTAATATATTCCTTTATGAGGCTAGAATTGCTTTATATAGGTAGTATAGATGCGTTTATTTAGAAAACAGCAGGGAAAAGTATAACGTATTTGAATAGCTCCCATGGGTTGACATGTAGTCTAACAATCTACCGCCATATAGACTTGGACTAACTAGCAAAATATAAAAATACAGGCAAAACGAAATTGAGATTGCGTTCAAATATATACTTAGAAATGTCCTAAGACTTAGGTCTAAACAGCGGCTACAATTATGGTCAGCACAAATAGTTTCTATTCACGAAAGTTTTGGACAGAGGAAGTGTTATTAATCCTTCCCTACGGACTGATCCTAATTGCGTATGCATGTAAGCATATTGTTTGTCATATGAAATTCTGGGTGCAATCCTAAATGTAAGTTGAAAGTGTGAGTGCACGTGTTCTTTTATGCGATTTATATTTGTGACGTAAATAAAGTTTGCTTATTTATGCTAACCTCTACACATAGTGATCTAGTTTTTCCTTATAACCAAATACAAAACCTTCCTCCTTAAAAGTGTACAATTGTAAGTTTTCAATCAAGCATGAATAAATTGGGGCCGCAGGTCACGTCCAAGACATCCGTGGCCTCTTATGAAAAATGTTGCGTTTGTTTTGTTTTTTATCGAAAATTTGCGCAAGTTGGTAACTCAGTTATCGACGCAGAAGTCAGCCATTTCATTCTTATTCTAGCCTTTTCGTTCCTATCCTATCATGTCTCAGAATAAATACTCATTTAGTTTGGACACTGTTCGCACGTAAAACGCTTACTTACGACTATTTTGCCCGAGTGTTTGACTATTTAAAACATTTGAATAGCGAAAAACAAGCACATAGACATGTGTTGTACATTATCAGTCAATAATGCGTTACCTTTACGTTTTTATAAGCATTCAGTTATTTTTGGCAAAATTTATTTATACTTGTGAAATTATACAATTTATAAAATATTTCACACTTCATTTACATAAGTGTGTTGTTGCCACTATATATAATCAATTTTTTATTGATTATGAAATATATAATCTGTGTGATAAATTGTTGTGGATAGTAATTTTCGAAAAGGTCTTTTTCATTGAGGTTCATAAAACATGACTGTGATGCAGACGCGTTGCTCTATCTTAAATACATATTTAAAACTATCTCGAATACATCACGTTATACTACTCTTCATATTCCCACCCAACACTTTGCAAGACGGAATATTCTGGATCAAAATGAATTTGATCATTGCAGCAGTAACCTATATCTGTCTTCAGAGTATTTGAATAACAGCGCCTTAATTTAGACGAAAATACTTAATAAAATCAATCTTATTTGAATTGGTATGAATTGCTATTATGCATTTGAAATGGACTGGAACGTGTAAATGGCTAACAAAGCAAATATATATATATATATATATATATATATATATATATATATATATATATATATATATATATATATATATAAACACTAGGTAGGCCACCCGGCTGGGAAAACACTTTTACACATAATATTTCGATTAATACAGATTTCGCATTTAATATTTTATTATACAACGCCTAAAATCATCAGAATCCAGAGGAGCAAATATGGTTTTAAATATGAGCGTAAATTAATATTTAAATCCGTGTTTTTTTTTTACTAACGGATGTTAAAAACATTAATTTGAAAGGATATCACGTTAAAATAAGTTTTAAAAATGCTTTTGAGCTTGTGTATGATTTGAATAGGAGCAGTGCCCTTTAATAGCAGACATAGCACAAAGCGGCAATTACACAGATAAGTAGACGAGGTTTTGTAAACCTGAAGTCAGAACACAGATGAACGGTTTAAATAGATAGATAGATAGATATATAGATAGATATGTTTAAATCCGTATATTATATTCAACCGAGTTAATTACATTTATTTGTAAAGAAAACTCATTAAAATAAGTTAAAACAAAAACATAATGTGACTATCTGTATGGTTTGAATAGAAGCAGTGTCTTTTAATATCAGTCTTAAGACAAAACGGCCGGGAAATAGGAAAGCCCACGGATTTTTTGAAACCGAGCTGGAAGACTGCTGGACGATTTAAACGAATGAGAAAACAAGCTGCTCTGAGTTTTATAATTAGATAGTTAGCCAAAAGATAAATAGATAGACCGAAATGTATATTGAAATCCAAATTATTTATCTCAACAGGGGTTAATTAGATGTATTTATAAAAAAACAAAACAAAAACAAGTTACAATAAGTTAGCAACAATAAAAAAACATTGTTGACCATTTATATATCTTGAACAGCAGGTAGCTTTAATAGTCGACTAAAGACAGAACGGTCATGGAATAGTTGAGTTGGTTAATTTTTTGAAACTGGAAGTCAGAGACCAGACGAAAAATTGAAACGCCCAAGCAAACAAGCAAGATGATCTGAGATTAAAAATTATATAGATTGATAGAGAGGATGTAAGTTTTTTTTTAAAACTCAAGCCGGATTAAAGTACATTTATTTGTAAGGGAAACACGTAAAAAATCATTAAAATACAAAAACTATTGTTGAATCTGTGTGTTGATTTGCTAAGCAACATTGGCTTTTAAATTATATTTATTTACTAGAATGGGTGCCCGGGGTTGCCCGAATGTTTGGAGGTGGGTGTTGAGAAAAAATGTGGTAGTAGGAAGACAGGCTCGAACCCGTACCGCGAAGGAGGAAAGAACATGAAAAAACGTAATCAGCCCCAAACCGTAAGTGATGCAGGGATAAATTAAGGCTAGACAACCGAAAAAAGTGGATGACTTTTGAAGATATTGGCGAAAACAGCGACCCCTTTCTATAGAAAAGTGCCTATTTGAGGATGTTTTTAGCCAGTTTTTCGGTATTAGTCGTCTGAAGGTCGAGCTTCAAAACGTAACTGATCGTGTGAAAATCTGTCCCAGACATGCAAGCATACATACATAGACCTATATATTTGTAGCCCAAATTTTCGACCCAAACAGATTTAAAAAACCTTGCCCTGCCTCTGAATACTCTTTATGTAAAATTTCAAATGTTTCAACCAGAATTTGTCTTTAGTAATTGGGTAAAGACGGCAGAGATAAAAATATTTTAAACATTTCTCCCTTATGCTGACCCATTAACATTTATTGTTTTAGGCTCAAATCAAGCTGTTAAGTAAGATCCATATCCAAGAAACCTATATCTAAAATTTAAAGTGTTTAGACCCAAAATTGGCGGCGGAATTTTGTAGTGTTTTCAAACGTTGATCTGTTAACAGCCAAATTTCTGTCCGATAACTGATTACAAAGATTTTTCCCCAATGTCACTACTCTCTATTTCAAATTTCGAGTCTTTAGACTGAAAATTGACATAGTTATTATGTAGGTAAATGTACACAGACAAACAGACATACAGACTCTTTTACTTTTATAGATATATAGATTACGGACTATTATCCTCATGTTTTCTTAGTTGTTTCACGACGTTTCGGACAACTATTTCTCTTGCCTTCGTCAGGTGGTAACTGCGACGGGATATGAACCCTGAATCTCCTGACTGCGTTCACTTCAATTACTGCTTTCCGTGGTTGTTGTCGTCTCACCACGTTTTGGCACGTTAAGCCTCTGGCTGGCTTTATGTAGGATTGAAGCCGCTATCTTCAGGCAATTCTCACTTGAAACCGTATAGATTCAACGTCTCTCTCAACTGCGCCACAGGTTCCTGAGGGCGAGCATGGTTGAATTTTTTTTCTTATGAATTCATTTTAATTCAATGTCTGATCTGCCATAGTCGGGTATGTACCGAATGGTATATGTTACTTACTTATAATTCATTGAGATGAATATTATATATTAATTTTATGTATTTATTGCGGACTATTATCGTCATCTTTTCTTAGTTTCTTCATGAAAATTAAGAGCCAGACAAAGTCATTTGTGTGTGTTTATATGCATATATATGCACTGCTGATATAATATTTAAGACCACTTAAAAATCTTTCTAAAAAAATCACTTTTTTTAAAGGATAGATTTTTAACTCTTCGGATTTAAGGTTACCAATACTAAAATCTATGTTATGGAAACAAAAATCTACATTCCAAAGATTTATTTCAAATAATTACACTTTTTATTAAATTAGGCTTTTTACACGTGATCAAATTTATATGACCAGAGAAAAGAATTTTGTTAAATTGTAGAAAAAAGTGCATGAAAAGTGTACGAAAAAATTCAACAATCAGACTTAATATTGAGTTCCACCTCCACTGTTTTGATGAATTCGAAAATGCTTTGGGGCTTGCTAGAAATAAGGGTTTCCATTAAGGTGAAGGGGATCCTGCACAATTTTATGAAGATAGCTTCACAAAGTTCATTTTTGTTGAATATTGTTTGCCATTTCAATAAACCTCTCTTGTCATCCACCTCAAAACATATTCAATTGGGTTCAAGTCTGGTGAGCATCCAGGTTGTCCCAAGTGATGGACTCTATTTTCTTATAGAAAGCTCAAGGTCCATCTTGCAGTGTGGATTGCCGCACTATCCTGTTTGAATAACCATCCATCCTCACACAAACTATGCCCCTCCATCATCAAAGATGCTTTTTGTAGCATGCTTACATTACCAGCTGCTGTCTGACGACTCTGCAGCACATGGATCTCCATGGCCCCTCTGTGAGAAAAGGCACCCCGTACCATTACCCAACCTCTACATTTATATTTTTGTGGGAAACATTTCAAGGTGCTTGTTTTCATCATTCTAATATCGCTCGAAGCCATCAGGGCCATCTGAACTGAATTTTTTTCTCATCAGAAAACATTTTATTACACTTCTCAACGTCGCAGGTTTGGTGTTCACGGCCAAATCTTAAGGTCTCTGTCATACATAACCACCCGTCTGCTTCTCCTACTCAATGCAGGGGAAATTGTGGGAAGGCTACTAAAAAACTTTGCTTTTCCATAATTTTCAGTGTTCTTTAGAAAGTTGCAAATTACAGATTTACTGCGGTTTACATTGGCTGCTATCACTCGCTGTGACAAACCTTGCTTATAGAATCCTAGAATTCGAGAGCGATCAACTTTAGTTTTCTTTCTTTAGATATGGTAACACTTTTACACAGTGATTGCTGATATCTAATTGCACTAAAACCATGATAATTACCATAAATCTAACAATTAATACCCTTGGTCTTATAATGTTGATCATGTGAAAAGAGCCTAATTTTATAACAATGCAGATTAAAAAAAAAGTGAATGCACATCTTGTTTCCATAATCTTTTAGATTTTAGATTTGGATTGTAGTATTAGTAACCTTGCGTCGTAATCCTTACAAAAAAAGGTTTCCTTTTAAAGTTTTTAAGTGGTCTTTAATTTTAGATCAGCAGTATATATATATATATATATATATATATATATATATATATATATATATATATATATATATAAATGTGGGGTTGTATGTGTGTATATATATGTATCTATGCATATATATGTACATATTACATAAATATATGCGTGTATATATGTATACATGCATATATATGTATATAATATGTATGTACATATAAATACATACAGATCTCTCGCTCTCTCTCTTCATATATATATACATATATATATATATATATATATATATATATATATATATATATATATATATATATATATATACATATATATATATATATGCATGTGTGGGTTTTACTTTCTAATTTTGTAACGACATGAATAATTTTAAAAATCTTCTTTTTTTTCATTTAAATCTCAGTGTATTTGTTTTATTGCTCTCAGGATGGTCCTAATATTTTATCGCTGAAATTCAATATACTGAATTATTTTTTGATCTGGAAAATGTATTTACTCACTTACAATGTAAACTCAACTTCCTCAGACATTTGGAGCCTGCTAACTCATGAAATAACAGAAAAAATATGCTTAAAACTCTCTGAAATTTCTATTTGTTTTACATATTGAAGCAATACTTTGCATCGGATTTTTTTCTGCAGTTTCTACATATTACAATTTCAGACAGATTTTTCACGATAAGTAAACATTATATTTGTGAGTATTTCTAAATTTAAATTGTAAAATGTACGAAATAATGATACAAAAACTTTTAGTCCAACATGGTTTTACCTCAACGTTGAATGCAGTAATATTATCACCGAAACTGTTGTGCAATATGCAGACAAAATTAAACAAATCATAAACACGCCGTAAAGTAAATTGTTAGTTTAACTAGTTACTAACATTAGTACAACTTAATATACAGACAAGTATTACTCATATAATTATTTAATCTTGTGAACTGTCACTTTAACATCAGTTATTGCAATTTATATTAACATTTATATTTTCTAACATTTACACACACATAAATACAGGCACATATATTATATTTATTGCTTATTTATTAATTTTATTTATTGCGGACTATTATCCTCATCTTGTCGTTGTTGTTTCACGACGTTTCGGCCAACTATTACTCTGACCTTCGCCAGGTGGTAACAGCGACTGGATAGAAACTACAAATCTCCTGACTGTATACACTGCAATTACTGCCTTCCGTAATTATTGTCATCTCACCAGGATTTTGCCCAACAAAGGCTCTTTCCGGTTTTGGGTAGGAGTGAAACCGCTATCTGCAGACAATTCTCTCCTGGAACCGTAGAGATTTAACGTTTCTATCAACTGCGATATGAACCAGGATGGGCGTTTAGAGCTGACTGTTTATAGGTCTTATAAATGCATGCTTTTTATTACTGATATAATATTCCATGGTCGATGCCTACAAAATGCTATATATTATTTGAGTGGAATTCATTATTGAGATGAGTATTATTAAATTATTTTATTTATTGCGGACTATTATCCTTATCTTTTCTGGGTTGTCTCACGATGTTTCAGCCAAATATTCCTCTGGCCTTCGTCAAGTGGTAACCGCGACGGGATAGGAACTCTGAATCTCCTGACTGCAGTTACTGCCTTCCGTAGTTGTTGTCCATCAAATAATATATACGACTTGATACTGGCTCGAACATGGAAGATCAGATCATAAATAAATTATAAAAAACATGAATTTATAAGTCTCATAAGAAATCAATATGATCGCTCTTCGGGGTCCGTGGCGCAGTTGATAGACACGGTGAGTCTCTACGGTTCCAGGTGAGTATTGTCTGTAAATAGCAGTTTCAATCCTACACAAAGCCGGCCGGAGGTTTACTTGGCCAAAAATATGATTGGACGATAACAACAACGGAATGCTGTAATTTCTATGGATGCAGTCAGGAGATCTAGAATTTCTATCCCGTCTCAGTTACCACCTGCTGAAGGCCAGAGAGATAGTTGGCCGAAACGTTATTAAACAACTCAGAAAATATCAGAATAATTGTCTGCAATAAATAAAATTAATTAATGATACTCGTATCAATGCCATCCAATCAAATAATATGTTGTTAATTTGTTTTCTTTTTGCGATACGTTTTTAAATGAATCAAGTATTTATACGAAATTGCATTTTTATTTTAATGCATGTTGCTGTGTATGGGCGAGCACTCAACGCCCCAGTCAGTAATGGCATCCCGCTGTCTTGCGGTCTAGGTTCTTCTCTTAACAAAAGACTTAGGGTAAGTTCCAGACAGAAACCTTGGAGGATTAGCGAGGTTTTAGTAGAAGTATTTATGACGAAGAAAAAATGCCGAAATGATAGAAATAATATAATCATTTCCTCCAATAATAAGAATTTAGGTATAATATTAATTTTCCATTAAAACTCTCGATTCAAAGAAAAGGGAAAATGGGCTCTAACTGAAAAATACTATATTCTCCCTTAAAAAATCGGATTTAGAGTAATTACACACAGACACTTGGATACTAACCTTTCCTGTTAAATACAAACAGGGCACTATATTGAAAAACGGAAATAAAAAAGTATGTTTTTATTATCAAAAATGTTAGAAGTAAAAACGGATGGATCCTTTATAATCGGGCGGTAGCTTTTCCTCATTAAATTTGTGGAGCTAAAATTACGCATTTATTAGGTTGTTAAGTATAGGAATAATTGATATATCACTCTATGGCTCCCATAGGTATCTCATTGTCGATGCAAATATTCTATCTGTATAAAAGCCAGATACACCCTACAAAGGGAGTTTCTGTCTCATCCGTGCATGAGCTGCTCAGTGTATCCTATCCAGCATTGATAGTGTTCATTACCAGCTTCGAAACTAAGTAGGTGATCCCCTGTTTTCTTTCCTGCAAACGTTTTTGTTCATACAGAGGAGTCATTGCTAGCCTATCAGTGCTCTATTGTTATATCTCTCGTAAGTCCTCGACTGAATTCCAATTTATTTTTCTATCCTTGACAAACTCTCACAAAGAATTGTGTCTAATTGTAAACTAATATTCCATTAAAAAGCACTTATGAAAATTGTCTGCATGCGATGCACGGTTTCAATGGGTTGGTTCGCTGTTTAATAAAACATGGTTGATTACAATCCAATGTGAGTTCTTGCTGAGCAAAAAATAATCAAATTCTACCAACTTACTCAAATAATGTTTATTTCCCGAGTGGTCTAGGAGCATTGATATGTAGGAACTCCAATGTAATATTTCGTGCAGGAACATATACATTCGTTATAAACGACAAATTAATACTGAATTGTTTAATAGATTTTCAACAGCGATATCAGATTAGAATATAATATCCGAAGTTATGTACATTAAAATAGCAGTATATCTAAGATATACCCTCTTTAGGATACTAAATTAGTTATGTTTCTTTATGCTGTTCTTTGGTTGGTTGTTTGGTTTGTTGGTTAGTTCGTTGGTTGTTTTTTGTGTTACGGCATATCAACCCTTTTTGAGTTATTTAATGACGAATCCAAAGATTGAATAATATTTTTTAATAGAATATAGTTGTTGTTTTCAAGTATATTTCTATTTAACCCATAGTTTGGACCCTAACAGGTACTACCACTCCGGGTCAGAGTGGAACTGGGATCAATGGTAATAAAAGGGTGGTTCCACACTTCGCAAAACCCACAAGCTGGGGCCTCACCACTGGATATTGTTTACGATCATATCTAGGACCGCTGTTCTTTGGAATATTACTGTATAGTTAAATTTATCGATTCTATCGAATCGATTTTATGTTAAATGTACAGTTTTGTTTTCAAAAAATGAAAGGAATAAATATGGATGGGGGTAGGTTATATTAAAGCGTTGACTCAATAAACTTTCCAAAGTCCCAAGAAAATTTTTTAAAATCTTGCGAAGTTGTCTTGCTAATATACTGTTTTGCAGAATAGTATTTCTGTTTCGCGGAAGTGTTCGAAATTCATTGCGCACCTATTGTATCATTTTCTTCAATTTTTACAAAAAAAAATGTTTTGCCCGGGGATTTTTTATAAACATTCTGGCATGCTTAACTATTTTCTGTAAGAGTATTTTTTCATGTACTCATAAAGAGACATTGCTAACTTTCCTCCGTGACGTTTTGTGTTTAAACATATCTAATTTCTGGAATATGAACAAATTCATTGAACTAAGACCAATAAAACATGATTCTGTAAATATCAACACTGACTAATTCTCGCAGAGTTGTATGTTCTTTTTTACGGGCCCGTCATTTCAATTCTCGCCATAACTTCTCTATAAGGTTGAGATCGGTAGAGTGACTAGGCCAATTTAAAACATTCACTTTTTTACGAAAACTAATTTTGTTAAGGTTTTCCTCCAATATACCCCTGAAAGTGCTCCATTCATTTTCTTTTTTATTATTTCCACTTTTCCTACACCTCCTGCCTAAATACAACTCCAGATCACAATGGATGCTCCTAGAAATTTTGTTGTTGAAATGGTGTTTGTGGAATCGTATTCAGTTTCTTTTATTCTCCAAACTTCTGGTGTTTTTGGGTGCCAAACAATGCAATCTTGGTGTCATCTGAGCAAAACATGCTAATACATTGCTAATTACTGAATTTTTACCTCGCGTTGTGTTAAATTGTAAGCTTTTGCGTGGTACTGTATATGACATTATCGTTCTATTAATTTATTTAAAGCATATAAATAGAAACTAGCAATTACGTATCTTGTTAATTATGATTGTTAGTAATAATATAAAATTAAAAGTACAGGCTTTAATAATACGATAGGCCTTTTAAGTAAAGTTTTACATACTCGCTAGTGTTGCCATAGCAAAGCACCTTAAATTAAACGTAACACATTAGGAAAAAGTAAATTAAAAAATGCACGAAAGCACTCAGATAAATGTGGACTAAAGATTTGGGAAAGGCTCAATCTATAATGTAAAGTTGTAATAAAAAAATACCTTTTTCCAAATTTTAAATTGAATATGTTCGTTTAAATCTATTACTTTAAATACTTCAATTAAATTCATTTCAATATTATTTGTAAAAATGGGCTGATATTTTTAATGTCTTTAGTATAAAATATTTTCTTTACTTTGTTACGAATAAAATTACCAATAATACACGATACGTAATGCAAATCATCTAAAACTTTCACTTCACACAGGCATTTCCTGATAAATATGATGCAAAACAAATTAATATTTGGTGTAAACAATATATATGCTATACAAAATAATATTTTAATTTACTTATATATAGTATATTATTCTTAATGTAAATAGTCATATCTTGCAACGATATGCAACCCCTTTAACTCACATTTGATCTCATCATGCAAGAAGACTTAAAATACAAAAAAATAAAAAAAAGTCAAGACCATTTCCAACTAATGAGAAGAGAAAATATGGCATGCATGGCGTGAAGCATGGTTAAAGTTCTTTCGGATTTAAATTAGTTAGCAAATACCAAGGTTCTGTTTAAGAAAGTTTTATTAAAAGGGTGGTTCCAGGGAAAAAGTTAGAGAGAGTAATAAGAAGAAAGGGGTAACATACAGATGTACAAAGAGTATGAATAGAGTAAGATAGAGAAAAATGCGGGTGAAAACAGTTGGCATGTAATAATACCATAGTTCAAGTTATTTAAAAAGTGATTTAACTATTAAAATGTTTAGTAAAATTGGGCAATATTGTCTATCAATAAAATACGACGTATTCTCTTCGATTATTTATGTTTATATATTTATTTCTTTTAATTATATATATTTTTTACTTACAGTTGACTGTTTCTAGTCATATCGGATTTACTATTTATATTTATAATTTATATCATAATATGTTAGAATATTTAAGCTTATTAAATAGTTATTTTAGCTACTAATTTGTTTCTATATATGCATATATATATATACATATATATATATATATATATATATATATATATATATATACACATGCACACCCGTAAGGAAACGCACACAAATATACATGCATACAGAAATACTCGCAAACACACGAGCATAAGCACATGCCCATGTAAGGATCGTGTTTAAAATTGTTATTAATTTATTTATTATTTTATTGTGATTAATAGTTGTTATTGCTTCTTTATTTAATTAGTTTTATTTTTTTGTATTAAAACATAGTTGTATTTCTTTTTGTATATAAAGGGGATAATTTTATCTTAATAATTTTCGAAAGACTTTCCAAAGAAGTTTCAAATCCACCTTAGGTCACCTGAATTTTTTAGTTTGATAGCTTTTTTCTAAAATTATAGGAACTTAATTCATCCTTATAAAACGGCATAGAATGTATATATCGTTTAAAGTATGTAATTTAAATTATATTATTGGGGTCCTTAAGTTTGATTATTTCAAATACATTTCAGAGAACATATACAGTAAATCAATTTGAACTGATGTAGTATTGCAGAGAAAGTATATTAGAAGAAAAAACTATCCGAGCTTCTGTATTACTTTTATCGATGTTTTTTTAGAAATATTGTATAGATTGGAAGACTTATAGACAATTGACATTATATGCTTGCATATTTCTTAGTGTAAGATTTAAACAAATGAAATACTAGGTGTGTTACATATGTTACTCAGACATATGTATATATATACACGTAGCATTATAATATACATAATAATATTGACGCAATATTAATATTTATATAATACATATATATAAATATAAATAAACGTCCAAGTATATATGTATGTGTGTTTGTATGTGTGTGTGAATAGGCACATACTACCAAACTTCATATACACATACACAAATATATAATTAAATATCAATATATATATATATAAACACATACGACATACATACAAACACATGCATGAGCATATATATGTACAGATAAAAATACACATATGCAAATATACACGAAAATACACATGTATACCGAATGCAGACATTTTACCGTCGTAGTATAATTATGGATTTTTATATTTTTACTGGTTTTATGAAATCAATTATTTATTTGCATCTTACTAAGTTGTTATATTAAACCGTGTTAATTAATAGCTATTCTAATTTTCGTGTACTTAAATATTTACACAGACGCCCTCATATTGATATACGTACATATATACATAAACCCCCATATGTGCATGTATATGTCTTGTGTTATAAAGACCATGCACCTGGGTATATATTTTATTATGTATTATTGATTATTATTCATAATTATTATGCATCATTATGTGTTTATTTTTGTTTATTAATGTAATAATATCTAAAAAAAGTTCATTCTTATCAGACGTTTATCTCCAAATTGTTTTCAAATGTTGTCCAAAGAACCTTCAAATACATTTAAAACTCAATTATTTGAAATTTTGTCTGAAGGTGTATTATGTTGAATTTGAAGCAACTTAAATTATTTTAATAAAGCAAAAAAATACTTCATGCAGTGTGTATGGTTAGGAGCATATGCTGAATTATGTTAGGGAAAATGTAGTTAAACAGTATACCAATTAAAGTGCATATACTAAATTCGAAATAAAGAATCTTATTAGGAGAAAAACTTTCGAGTTTGCGTATTTTTCATAGAGGGTGTTATGTAACTAGTATCTTATGTTTATCTATTTGTTAGTTGTAAATTTTATTTATGAGGATGTCGAGCTAAATGGGCGTTCTAGATGTTTTCATAATGTCAGCAGTTTATGAAAGATTCTAAGTTTTTATCAAGTAAATTATCCTTGTCTTATAAATAAATCCTATGATAAACAATTTTGCCAAAAAACAAAGGTAACATAGAGAGCTAAGTGAGGAACATGTTTTAGCTTTTTTTCAGAATATTTGATGATGTGGTCGGTATTAGTTTTTTCAATAAATTCCTAATAGTACACTGAAAGAGATGTATTAATTTTACTGTTGGAATATTCAAATGAACTTATTTTACCTCTAAACCGTTCCTTCAATGTATTACCGGCCATATCAATATAGTATTTACAACATTTTGAGATTTCCTTCTCGGAATTTTTTAACTGTATATTATTGATGTTACTAAGCAATTCCCATTCAATGGGCATTCAGATTTATTTCTACAATTAGAAGATATTTTGGTGTTTTCATGAATTCAGATGTATCATTAAAAATCTTCATGCAAAGAATCTTTATAATTTTTTCTGGATTAGAATATAATGTTTTATTGAGGAATTTACTTAGTCAACAACTTAAGCATATATGTCCATATATATTATGCTGATATAATAAAATGTCAATTTATATTTAACTACGGTAAAGGCGAATTACAATTCCCAGTGTGCAGTATATATATAATTATTATGAATCAATTATCTGTGGGGTGTATTTTTATAATTACTTTGTGTAATGGCCTTATAAGCAACATAACCATGGTGAAAATATAATATTTTGAAATAATTGTTCTTCCCGTACGTTAGCTCTTTTCTGGAGTGTTGTTCTGAAAATGTTCAGATTGTATATTTTACCTTATTAACAATTTCTTGCAGAACTTAAAATCTCTTGCGGCAACCTGTACGGGTTTCGAACTGCATGCTTTATTTTAATCAAATGAGGATCCATGATTTTGATAGATCACTAATGAGCAGGTAGACTACATCAGTAATTTGTAATAGGATCCTGAACAGAAGTGTGCGTTCTATCCCAACCATTATCAACGGACCAGGGGTCATCTCTTCAGCTTCAGACAAGACTAAACTATTTTCCAAGGACTCTGCAGCTAATTCTACCCTATGCGACGAAGGCAATCAACTCCCCATATTTCCTCCTATAACACAGAACACGCTAGGTTACATACAAATATCTGTGCATGAGATCGCCAAGCTATTCAAGAACCTTTATTCCAGTAAAGCTATTGGCCCTGACGGCAACCCAATTATAGTGTTAAAAAGGTTTCAACCAGAGCTTGCACCCATAATTACGAAACTGTTTAAACGTTCCCTCAAGGCGAAGTGCTTTCCAACACCCTGGTAAACCTCATCAGTATGCCCTGTATTTAAGAATGCAGGTGATAAATCATCTCCCTCTCAATACAGGCCAAGAAGTCTCCTGTGTTTCATGAGGTATAACCCTTAGCACACCTGCTGTAGATGTTTATTTCTGCTGAGGTGGTTTACTACTTCTCTATTTATTATGCATTCCAGCAACTTACTCATGACACACAGGAGACCTATTGGTTTATACTGAGAGGGGAATGACTTATCACCTGAATTCTTAAATATAGGCATACTGATGATGTTTTCCAGGGTGTTGTGAAACACTTCTCCTAAAGGCAACGCTTACACCTCAGGCACATATATTTGTATGTTGCATAACGTGTTGTCTGTAATAGGAGGGAATACGGGGAGTTGATGGCCTTCGTCTCACAGGGTAGAATTTTGGATAGAACGCACGTTTCTGTTCAGGATTATATTTGCTATTTGTCAGAACTGGTAGTAACCAAGCCGCTGCCCAGCTACTTTGGATTTAACGGATAGAGCATATAGTTCTCTTGCAGTTGTTATTACTCTTTTACAGTGGTTCCTGGAGGTCCTGAAACAGCTTTAGTTTCAGTGCATCTATTACGTTGGTAGCTTCGAAAAAGTGATTTCTGTGTGCGATGGCGGCAGCACATTCAGGGGAGAACCATGGCTGGATGTTTGGTTTTTGTTGGAACATTTTGGATGGTATGAATTTGTCTATGCCTACAAGTAACCATTCGGTCAGGGCTGATACTATAGAGGACACATCCTTTTTAAACATGGAATGGAGAGGTAGATCAGATATGAATGTACGGAAGCTATGCCAGTCCGCCATAGAGTATCGGTATACAGTACGATGGAGAGGTAAGTATGCAGAGGTATTATATTTCATTTTTATCTTAAGTGATACGACGCAGTGGTGGGAGGATCCCGGAGGAGATAGAACCGAACATGAACATAGCTCAGGGGAAATGGATAGAAAAGGCTTGGAGGCTTGCGTACTGACCGGTAGTATCGGGCATACGGGTGAGCTCGCGAACAATTTCAGTGAGGTCATAGGCAATGACAAAATCATGATAGGACCCCCCATCATCAGTCTTATTTGAGTGGGTCAGCTATTCCACATTATGGACATTGAAGTCACCGCAAATGTGAATGTAAGCCGAGGGATGTGCAGCGAGGGTGTGGTCAATTTTCTCTGATAGACTCTTAAAGACAGTAACTTCGCTGTTGTGGGGGCGATAGAGGGCAAATATAAATGCGGTGGTGTAAGCAAGTGCAACCCGGAATCACATATCAGGTTGATTAGGGTCTCTTCTGGATATATCCCTGCCACCTAGGAAGTCATCTTTAATGTAGGCACATATTCCATGCCCGTGGCGATCTTGGGGGTCAGATTTAGATGTTAAGTTAGAGTATCCTTTAATTATGAACTCATCTAGGGAGGTGGTCGGCCCTATTCAAGTTTCGCTTAGAAAGAGTATGCCAGCATTCTTCTCCTGTAATTGGGTTTCAACCTCTGGAAGCTTAGAACGTAAACCCCTGATGTTGGAGTAGAAGACGTGGTAGTAGGGGTCTACTTTGGAGGATGGGGTTCTAGGTTTATTCGTGTTTTCTTTTTGGAGATATTTCATGTTGAGGATTTTGGGATTTGTGGAACAGGTCAGCATAATTAGTTAGAACAGAACAGAAAGGGAAAGTAAGAGAGGAAAGACGGCAATTTTTTGTAGCACATAATAAGGTAAAGCCGTAACAATTACCCACTAGTATGGCATCTAGAGGCCCCACCAGAGACTACTGTATGGTCCAGGATCCATTCACCAAATGGCAATACAGCAGCCCCAGTACTTTGCCCCTGCTGATAGGTTATCCTCCTTAGTGGTTATTCCAAGGTTGAGATCCCTGATTATCAGGCGGTTAACGTCAGCCCAGATGTAAACGTATACCTTAAGCACCCTTACTAGTAACATGGCCGCAAGGATTTCCGACATCTCAGACTACTGTTCACGAAGTACTAGCGACCTTGGAAGCAGCTTTTTCCTCACCCTTTGTCAGAAACATCACCGATTAGAAATTAGGACTGAGGGACAAAAAAGGAAGAGTGAGAGTTACTAGTGCTGCCGAGAACACATCAATTACATTATCTACTCTCCATTAAACGAAATGGTAAGAGGGACTTATTTGTATTGACTTAGGATAAGTCCTTTGCCCATTCCCAGTTTAGAATAAAATTTGAAGATAGTCTCCGCTCCAATATTAATCCGTGGAAGATTTTTTTTTTGCCTTAGGTACCTCGCGATGGAACCCTCGAGATTCACCTGATAACGTTTCACTAATGCAGCTTGTGCACGCCTTATGTTTTTAGATTGGGTACATCTTATTTAAAGTCTGGTTTAGAGGAATACCAGACGTATTTACCAAAAAAAGTTTAAAACACGAGTAATAAAACATGATAAGTAATGTTTAGGTGTTTCAATTTTTTGTAAGACTGCAATAAGAGAACAAAGATAAATAAATAATATATATATATATATATATATATATATATATATATATATATATATACAAAAAATTGACAAAATGAAGACAAGATACATTTTCAACAGTTATGGATTAAGATTTTAACTTAGCTCTGAAGGCACAGACCCTTTCTTCCGAGGTCATCAAGAAAACTGACTAGTAACAAGCAGATCTGGGGTGTTCTGGTACTTAAGGGATATGGTGTTAACTTTTTTTTTAATGAAAAGGCCAGGACTGTCTATTTGTATTGGTTAGGTCCCCAGCTTAAAAAATAATAAATACGTGTTGAAACGTAAAGATGATAATTGTTAGTTGCAGTGAAAACACCATTCTTGTAAATCTGGGAGATGTAGTGAATCAACAGTACGCCAAATAGTTTCTGGATGAATTGGCCCAGAAATATATAGATAAAGAAGGCTCTATACATGTGTAAAAAGAGGATTATTCAACAGTGATCAGAAAAAAGAACGTTAATGGCTGCTCGAGATCCAGGCATTGATGCCCAATGTTTTTAAGAGGCTTGCCTCCGTAATAAGAACAAGCATACGAGGGGTGTGCAATAAGTAATGCCCCTGACCCACTTCATGTCGTCTGATCTGGGTGAAATTTTGCATGTGAAATGTTTTGTCTGTCTATGGGTTATGTGACAAATTAAAACTCTGAATTAATATTGGTTTCTGTTTTACAGGTGTTTGAACTGAGGCAGGTGTGAAATGAAGCCTGTTGAATGTCGAGCAGTGATCCGGTGTTTGTATTTGAAAGGACGAATACCACAGGAGGCTTTTGAGGAAATAAAAAAAAACTCATGGTGATAATGCCCCATCATATAACCTTGTAAATTGCTGGCATCGTGATTGCAAAATGGCTGAAAGTCTGTGGAAACAGCTCCCAGACCTGGTCGCCCTCCCCCCTCCTACCATTGATAAAACATCTGTACAATTTGAGGCTGCCATTTTGGAAGATCGGCGCATTACTATTCGCCAAATAGCACAAGATGTCAAGATTAGTACCGGGTCTGTGGAAAATATCATTCATTACCATTTGCATATGCATAAGGTGTATACCAGATGGATTCCCAGGTTGCTCACACCATTCCGGAAGCAAGAACGCGTTGAGTGTTCAAGGATGAATTTGGAGATGTGCCAAGAAGAGGAGTCAAAGTTTATCAAAAGACTGATTACACAGGATGAAACCTGGGTCCATCACTATGATGCAGAGACGAAATGCCAGTCAATGCAGTTGAATCACTTGGGCTCACCACCTTCAAAGAAGACAAAGGTGCAACCCTCTGCTGCCAAGGTACTGTGGGACCAGGACGGAGTAGTGATGACAGATTTCCTGGAAAAGCGTACACAATTATAGGAGGCTATTATTCTTCACTTTTGAGGAAATTAAGGGAAGCTATCAAAATCAAGAGGCGAGACAAGACCATCAAAGGTACCTCCTCCTTCAGGCGGGGCAAGACCAGCAAAGGTACCTCCCCCTGCAGCACAACGGTCCGGTTCACAACTCGCATGTCGCCAGATCCGAAGCACAGACGTGGGGTTCTGAAATTCTCCCCCATCCTCCCTACTCTCGTGACCTTGCACCCTGACTTTCACCTCTTCCCAGCTATGAAGTTGCTTTTGCAAAAAAAAATGTTTCCCAGCTGATGCAGCCTGAAGTAACGTCGTGGTTGGAGGACCAAGCTTGGGTGTTCTACAAAAACTGTCTCCAGAGCTGCATCAAGCAATGGGAAAAATGCATAACTCTGGCTGGTTCATATGAAATACTAATAACTGTGCCAAGTACCGTTGCTCTACTTCTATGTGATACGAGTCAGGGGTATTACTTATTGCACGCCTTTCGTAGGTTCTGGCAGAGAAGTAGAGAGTGAGTCACTGAACATCCAGTTGGGTTCTGGTGGATGTACAGCTATCATACAAGGCAACCTGTAAATATCTCCACTTGGCCATCTCTAAAAAGTTAAATATCAAATGTAACAGTAAATCCCAGGAACATACAAAAAAAAGAACAGTTATAAATAAGTTATATACCATCTATTATAACGTTTGTACTTCTTACAGCTACGTACCCAGAAAATTAAACTATTAAAATCAGTGATATGGGAGAGGAAAGAAAGAAGAATCCTTAGAAGTTAAGGTTACAAATGATCCCAAAGCTGAAAAGGTGAAAGATAAAGGTCTTATATAAAACATGAAAAGACACATTCGGGAGGAGGGGTCTCCATTTCAGTAATTATATGATCCATTGTGCGCATGAAAAAGAATTTATAAGACTACTTGGCAAATACACCAAGTAAACTAAGTTCAAGAGTGATTCAAACAACTGCACTTAAGGTTAGAATCCTAAAACGATCTTTGTTTGAAGAGTGCATGCCCAGCATATGGTAGGTTGTCCCTTATAAAATAAAATATAAAAAATGTTAAAAAATTAAGTACCGGTTTAGTTTAATCAAAATATTAAGAAAAAATATTGAAAATTTTGTTGTACATATATGTTAAGTTCTATTCTTTTTTTCATTTTTACCTTTGCTTATCAATTTTGTTTAAAAGCCCCACGCTCATTCGCAAAAAAACAAGATGGTCACAACACTATCAATCTCATTAAAATTTGATAATTTTGTTATACGAAACTAATTCCAAAACACATTGAAAATACGAAAACTGCCGTTTAAATGTAACTCTAGGTATGTCAGAATTTGGGGGGGGATTTTTTACACACCTAACACAAAACTGCGAAAAAATATAAAACAACTCGTAATTTCTCATATTAAAATGGGTTGTTTATTTTCCTTATGGAATATACTTCCAAAATAACCTATTAATATATTTTTTTAAATAATAGAAATAGTTTTTATTAAAAAAAACAGTCTTTACAAAGAACCTGCACGCGTTCATGCAACCAAGGTTTTTACGCAATGACTTGAATTTTACGAGTTAATTTTTTCAATTTCTAAACTTTAAACATCTATCAACATTTTTCTAATGCTTCAATTTTTACGATATTTCCAGGTGCAATCTAAAATGTTATACTCTTTTTAATAAATTGAATACCATATTCTAGATAACCGTTTCTTTTCTAAATTCACCTTCCTCATTTTGAAATGTCTATTCAAATGAAAATAATAAATTTTCTCACCTCAAATTTATATATCCCAAATTGAAGATAAAAAAAAAATCAATAAGTAAAATACGCTAACTTAAAACAAAAAGGAACGGTTCTTTGCAAATTCACCTGCAAAGTCCAAAGTTTAAACACTTTTTTTTAAAACCAGGTTAAATATTTTTGTTTTGTTTTTATTAGTGAAGCCTTATAATCTTGTTATATTTTCCAGAAAATTTTGAAAAATTATGACACTTTTTTCTATTTTATTCAATGTTTTTTATTAGATATTATAAAAGATTCACTCCATAAAGGAGGAATAACATATATTAAATCAAAAACTTATGTATTTCTTTGAGAGAAGAAGAAAATCAAAAGTCCGTCGAGTATTTCTAAGGCAAATACTGATAAGTAAAATGTGATGATTGTTTCTAAAGCTTCAATAGACGAAGATCCAAGAGAAACTTATTTGGAAAGACATGATTCAAGCTCGGCTGAAGAGCAATGAAAGAATCCTCTTAAAAGAAAGGCATTAGGTCAGTCTGCTACACGCGCTTCGGAAACCGAAGAACAATGAGACAGAAGATTAAGGAGAAATTATTCAGAAAATGTAGAGCAACGAGACAGACGGATGGAGGGTCAGATACAATATAGAGACAATTTGCAAGGACATTCAAGAATAACAAAGTCACGCTGGTCTTTAAAAGCATTCAACTATATTCCTTCTTCTAATGATTCTGAACACCCTGCCATAACAATACGCTCATCTATCAGAAATGCTTCCATTCTCGCGCAAGTGAGCCAGCAGAAATAGGCTGATCAAATGACAAGGTGAAACTACCACTTCTTGAAGAACCTCCACAATCGCCACTACGCTTGCTTACAGGTTCAAATCCTGAATCAAGAAATCATGAAAGAAATAAGGCACTACAAATGCGCATTTCAGATGCCGGCTTTCGGATCTAGTTACCAATAAAAAGGGGGGTTATGCCAACATACAAAGTGCAGGGGCAGCTCTACCATCTCATTGGATCTATTCAGTAAACTGAAAATAAAAGAAAACTGGTGTAAAATTCAAAATATTAAACTTTCACGTTTTCTACCAAATTACTATGCCAATGGGGAGTGTAAAGCCTCGAAATCTGAGATAAAGGTAAATCAGATGTGATGAAAAAATATATTGGCTTTGACCCATAAAAATAACTGCTAAAGTGTCCAGACCATCACCCTGGCAATTCTGCGTCAATATAAACGTATATAACTATATATAAACATATATACACGTTTATGTATATATATATATATATATATATATATATATATAATGTGTGTGTTAGTGTATATATATGTGTATATGCGTATATATACATATATAATTATATATATATAATTTTAATAAATGTTAAATGAATATGCAAATTACTTAAACTTTGTAGTGTTTTTATATCAATAATCGAAACATAAAAAAGTTTTTTGTTATTAATTTTTAATTAAAACAGGAAGCTAATAATATTAATGCTAGAGCGAGAACAATTCCATTTTATAGACGGCGTAGATGTGCTTATGTGTGTTTTACTTGTATTGTAATGGTTATCTCCCCGTTATGTTTATGTTTGAACATTTTCTATTTTAGCTAAACTTAAATATAACATCGTTTTAGAATATGAAATCTTATCTTTCTACTTTCAAATCTTTACACCATTTATTTGTATTATTTCTCTTTTTTTGTTTGATCAATTATTAATCTTCTATATTTCAATGAGTTTGATGGGCACATATATTGCCATTAGTGAATCTGAACAGAATCACAAAGCAAGGAATTGTTACCACATAAAACCATAACAATATAGCCTTAAGACGAAACGCTCCTTTACACGAAAATCTCATTTGCTTCGAAAATCGATGCAGTCGTTCTTAATTCTAATTTCCTGTAATTGAAATCGATATCAATTGTCAGGCTTCTTATTTTTATATTTTACAATAAACCTAAATATGTTCATCCCTTCAGCATCTTGTGATTTACTTATGTGGTATATCCAATATATTTCAATAGACTATGAAATAGTGAATTTATAATTGTAAATTGTATCAACACTAGCTGTTATATTTTGTAACTTGGGTGTGTATATCAATGGCAGACTATTGAACATACATGTTAAGCGCACAATTTAATCAAACAATTTTAATAACGATATAAGTCATCACAGATTCATCCAGAGGAATTTAACAAATTGTCTCGATTAAAGTATTGTTAACCAGCAATTATTATGTCGAAAGGAAACTGGGATTGTGCAGACTATATCCCTGAATGAGTTCGTAATGAAAGGATACTCTAATTTAACTTCTAAATCTTACTCCCAAGATCACCATGGGCATGGATATGTGGCTATATTAAAAGATGGCTTTCCATGTAGTAGGGACATATCCAGAGAAGATCCTTACTTTGTCTATATATGCTTCAAGGTTGCACTTGCTCACACTACTGGTTTTATACATACTCTCTCTCTCTCTCTCTCTCTCTCTCCATCTCGCCCCCACAACCCACAATAGCAGAGTTACTATCTTTAAAAACATATCTGAAGAAATTGCCTACGTCTTATCTGCTTATTCTTCAGCCAACATTCACGTATGTGGAGACTTCAATGTTCACAATGTGGAATGATTTACCCACTCCAATAAGACCGATGATAAGGGAAGGTTCTGCCACGATTTCTGCATTGCTTATGGTCTCACACAGATTGTTCACGAACCCGCCAGTATGGTCGACACTGACGGCCAGTATACGAGTCTCCTAGAAGTTTTTCTCAGAACTTGCACTGAACTATATTCAGGTTCCGTGTTGTCCCCTCTTGGATCTTCCGACAACTCAATTTTATCAATTAAGATAAAAATGAAATGTAATAAGTCCTCAGACGTATTTCGCTATGGTACAGCGTATTGATACACTATTGCGTACTGGGATAGCTTCCGTACATTTATATCGGTTCTACCTCTGCGTTCCATGTTTAAAAAGCATGTGTCCTCTATAGTAGCAGACTTTACGGAATGCTTAATTGTAGGTATAGACCGTTAGATACTCTCGAAAAAGTTCCAGCAAAAACCCAACAGCAAGCCATGGTTCTCTCCCGAATGTGCTGATGCCATTGCGCATAGAAATCACTGTTTCCATTACTGCAAACGTCAAATATGTACTGAGACGAAAGCTGCTTTCATAACTGCCAGTAATAAAGAAAGAGTGTTGTATGGTAAGTCATTTAAGTCTAAAGTAGCTGAGCAGCGGCTTGGTTCAACACAGTTTTGACAAATAGCAGCATAATCATGAACAAAAGCGGGTGCTCTATCCAACCTATTATCAATGGACCTGACTTAATCTCGTCAGCATCAGACAAAGCAGCACTTCTTGCCAAGCACTTTGCAGCTATTTCAAACCTTTTTGACCAAGGCCGATAACCTCCAATATTTCCTCCTGTGTCAAAAAACAAGCTAAGTTATATACAAATATCTGTACATGATGTTGCCAAGCTAATCAAAAACCTGTAATCCAGTAAAGTGACCGCCCCTGAAGGTATTCCAATAATAGTACTCAAAAAAAGTCAACCAGAATTAGCGCCCATACTTACAAAACTGTTTAAAACTTGGAGAATTGCTTCCCATCGACTTGGAAAATCTCATCAGTATGCCCTGTATTAAAGACTTCAGGTGACTTCTCATCCCCCCCTCTCAGTACAGGGCAATAAGTCTCCTGTGCGGCATGAGTAAGTTCCTGAAATCTTTGTTGAATAGATAAGTAATAAACCATCTCTGCAGAAATACCCTTCGTAGTGACACATTATGGTTCCGTTAGATCTACAGCAGATGTGCTAAGAGTTATATATCATAGGATTATCGAATCTCTCGACGAAGGCAACGTTCCTAGGGCTATTGCTCTCGGCATACCAAAGGCCTTCGATAAAGTATGACATAAAGGTTTACTTCGCAAGATCTCCAACTACGGTGCAACTGGTAATGTCTTCTCAATTATTAAATAATTTCTCTCTGATATATTTATAAGAGTACTAGTAGATGGGCAAACATCAGAAGCTCACAGTATTAATGTTGTAGTACCTCAAGGGCCCACCTGGTCCAACCCTTTTCCTGATATACATTCATGATATTCCAAATAACCCACTTACATCATTCGTAAAAATGTATGCTGATGACACTACTATATAGGGTAGAACATCTAAACCATAAATGACCAAGTTCTCTCTGATTCTCTCCCGTCTGATCTTGTGCACGTAGTACAATGGGGAAAAGGGTGGCTTCTTACATTTAATGAATCTAAAACCAGGCTTAATCAACGTTCTGATCCCCATCTGGCATCAATCGCAATAAATGACTTTAGTCTTGGGGAGACTTCATGTTTTGACAAGCGTCTCGGATTGAGCTTATCTTCTGATCTGAAATGGAACACGTACATCAAGTCTCTTGCCAAGGCCACTGAAAAAGTGGTGGGATTATTCTATCGATCCAGTAGATATCTCATTGCTGATGCAATTCTTTATCTATATAATAACCACGTACCTCCCAGGATGGAATACTGTTGCCACATCTGGGCAGGACCTGTTAGAAATGAATGGTCCTGATTTGATAGTGTTCGAAATAGACTTCGTCGCCTCGTAGGAGATATCCTTTTCTCTTCCCTGTAAATTCTATCTCACTAAAGAGATCTTGCGAGATGTCTCTGCTTTATCGTTATTTTCATGGCAAGTGCTCGAGTGAGCTTCAATGTATTGCCCCCTCTCGCCAAACATTCACAAGAAACACCCCTCTTGCTAAAAATACTATCAGTAATTCTCCCCCCACTCTTATTTTTGCCTTAACCTAAACGTAGATCTCATAAACAAAGCTTCTTTCTCAGAAGTGCACGCCTGTGGAACTCTGTTCCGTTTTCCTGCTTTCCAGCTGACTACAATTTAAATGTCTTCAAGTCCAAGTTCTTGATGAACCGCTCCACTTAAGTTAACAAATTTACAGAATTTTTATAACTAACGATTACTCTATTGTCCAATTAACTATTGCACACTCTTAAACCTTATCTCTGGTCTCTGGTCCTTGAGAAGTGGTGATGCCTATGTAAACAAATCTATTTTATTACGAGAATTATTATGTTATGTCTTAATTCTCATCAGGACAGTCACGAGTGAAAAATGAGGTTGTGTCGAGGCTACTAAATGTAATTTCAACCCCGCATTTTAAATCCTTTTAAGGAAGATGTATATGCCTACGAATTCAAATTAGTTAGCTAAGAGAAAGCACACACAGATTCAATCATAGACAGACAGACACACACACATACACACAAATATATATATATATATATATATATATATATATATATTAAACATATCAGCGATTATACGTCCTCTCTCGCATATCTTCGTATCTCGCATTACGAAAACATTATGTGCAACGTTAATTGCATTTTCTGTGAGAATGTCCATATTAACGTTACTTCTTTTGCAATGTGTTTCTCTCGCACTGTTTATTGCTATTGTTATCCCCATTTTATCTGAATTTTCTTGTCATACGGTATGTTTAAATGTCCACATTTGTTTTACCATATTACACATGTCTTACTGTAACTAAATTAAGCCGATAATATTTTTTTCATTATACATGCTTTAGTATCGGATTAAGTGACGTATGGGATGTGTGTTGTTTAAAGACGTAAAAGCATGGGCTTTATGCATAACTGATTCGTAGACTTTTAAATAATGAATAACACGGCTGTAAAATAATAATGTTTCTAGACTTAACATTGTAGTTCGACTGACCAACAAATGATCATTACCCAACGTTTAACTGATACCCACCTACACGCATGGGTGTAATGTGATCACACTTATTTCTGGTGGCAGCCTAACACGTAATATAGAAACACACCTATGTTTCACCACATTTTTTTCTAGGAAATACTCGTATGTAATTTAATAAAATAAGTTAAAACCATAATTTCAATTAACAGTTAAGCACACGCATGCATCCACAAATAAAACAATATATAAATATATATGTATATATATATATATGTGTGTGTGTGTGTGTGGGTGTGTGTGTGTGTGTGTGTGTGTGTGTGTGTGTGTGTGTGTGTGTGTGTTTCTGCGTTTGGGTATTGTTTGGAGAAGTATGTATACCTGTTCCGACGATGATTTTTTGTGCGACGAAATCAACCATTTTACAGAAGTCTAATCCTCTATAATTTTAAGATCTATACCGAATACTGTTTGCACAAAATAACTGCAATTAAAATAGTATATCTATTTAATATCGACTTCATGTAACACGTACATTCTCTTTGATTTTACTCATGTTTCTTACTGTTGTTTTTTTTCTTTTTTTTTCTTTAGTTATTGATTTTGACGTATAGAATGCGTTGATTTACTGCAACATACTTTAAACTGTACCAAATATTCTGGACCGATTACTTTACCTGTCTCAGTTTGTTTAGTACTTTCATTATAAATGGAGAATAAATAAATAAAATCGGTGTCATTGGAACATGTAATTCATGAACTATCATACACAAATAACGTCTCTACGCATATGCCACCATAACGTGATGCTCTTAAACATGAGAAATAACTATGTTCTAGTTTACTTACAAAATACTTATGGGCTTTAACTCTCAGTGTCTCACTAATAGAAATACCAAATTCACCAGAAAACTTTCCACCAAAAGATATTCTACATTGAAGTACTTCCAATATTATATGCTAACAGAAAATGACGTCCACGGTATTTCTAAATTTTCCTTTGTTCATTTAAATACAAGTAATTAAACAATTTACTCGACTACATGCACACCAAAGTTGTCAACACACGCAAAATAGTGTATTCCGAACTGAATGTGGATAATGTAATTAAATGTAATTTAAAAATTAATCCGGAAAAATACATTTGAAACTAATAAATTAATTATCTGTTATGTTACATGAGACCTATAGGATAATTTTAACACACATACATACCTACACGCACCTACACACACACGTACACACACCTACACACACAACCATATATATATATATATATATATATATATATATATAGTAAGTTATAAAATGTACATGGCGATTAAGCTACACTGAATATTCCACGTTTTATCCACTCTAGGACTCTTCAGGCTTATGCGCATAAGCCTGAAGAGTCCTAGAGTGGACGAAACGCGGAATAGTCAGTGTAGCTTAATCGCCATATACATTTTATATCGAACTAACTAGTTCTACATACGTATTGAACAGTTTTGATGTAAATACTCAAACTTTACGCATAAATCTATACTTTCGTATATTAATTTTAGCTGAGTAAATTAAGTAGTTGTATATATATATATATATATATATATATATATTTATATATACTTATATATATATATATATATATTTATATATACTTATATATATATTAAATAAGTGAATGACAACATTACAATTAAGCTGATATACGAATTCGAAAACCTAGAATGGATGCATGATTACAACAATCAAAAACGAATTGTGTTTAAGTTTCTTTCCGTTTGTCGTAATAAACAAACTTCTAAAATATAATAAAGCTTTGATTAAAGAGTCGGAAGCAAAATACACAAATTCTCTGAGAAATACAAATCTGATTATTTAGATAGCAATGAATTCATACTCGAAAATTTTACATGAATATAGGCATGTGATGGACACATGCATAATCGTTAATTGCCCAGGATTTAATAGCGTCCAAAGAAAAACACACGAATCATCGGTTAAATATAAATGTATAATAACGGGTATTTTCTTTGAAATTGGTTTAGTAATATTCGGACTCGTAAAGACTATTAACCATCCGACGAAAATTAGGTTTCTGTTCCTACTTTCTTTGTAAGTACATATTGAAATTTAAGAAAAGCGGCGGCATCTTGGGTGCTGTTATTATAACGTATTGTAAACCTATAACAAAATTGATTGTTTTTTAGTTCTCGCTTTTGCAAAACTAGCACGATAATCTGACATTGCCCGGCACAAGAAGGTAACATTACTCCCATCCTTCTCTATTATTACCACATTATACCAACCTTCTCATGCTCATTTAATTTTTGTTAAACCGGTTGCACTCACTACAAATATACGCACTCGTAGGTGGAATCGCCATAAATGAAATTACTTGAAAAAATAATAGGTATCCCCTTTTAAATGACGCTTGGAAGATGCTTGATAGGAGCGATAAGATTAAATGTAAGTTGCATTTTACCAGAAAATAATGATACATTTTTGATAATTTACAAACGTAGTTATCCCAATTAAAACAAAATATAAAATGATGTAGTTTTTTTATACTTCCATGTGTTAATTGAGCATAAAAATAGACATTTCCAAGTTTATATAAAACTGCTTAGTGGACTCGTCATAAGAAACATATTTTGGTTTAAATCCTATCGGCAGATACTATTATAATATATAATGCAATGCATTATGTATTTAGTGTGGACGTTTTTTTGACTTCAAAAGACATGTGTTTCCCTTCCCAATATAACCCAAATCATTGAATGCACTAGAAAATGGTAGCTGCATTTATAGAGTATCCCAGAAAGAGAACGCATTTGTATCAATACAGTAAGCGATTTAACCCTCCCCATACATATATATATATATATATATATATATATATATATATATATATATATATATATTGAGGGTGTATGTGTGTGTAAATGTCTATCTATAATCAACCTCAGTACATTTTGTTGAAACTTAACCGGTTATTTAGATTAAGCAATAGAGTAAGTAATGCTGCAAAGGAACCACGATTCTTCTCTACTCATTAAGCAATCATAGAATTGAAATGATTATAACATAATATGAAAAATTATATTATATATTTAAGCTGCTGTAATTCTTTAAAAATTCGCCATCTCGACAAATATAGATTTGAATAAATGAAGGATGGCTGATGAATAGAATTTTTATTGCATCACTTCTTCAATGTGTTGAGAGGTGATCTAAGCTGATATAGACAGTCGACTGCCACTCCTCCTGTATATGCTGGGAGTATAATTCATTAAATCCGTCTATATTAATGACCCACCTATGTAACTTTACTGTAATATCCAGTAGGCTTATAGGAGAAAGTTTTATAAGCTGATATCAAAATATCGAGAGCCAATTGATTTTTGCCACAATGAAAATATTACTACAATTTGTGAATCAAAACAGGCCCATCATTTTTTATAATGCAAATCTCACCTGTCTCTTTAAATATATGTATGTATGTATGTATGTATGTATGTATGCCTACATCTTTTGACCCAGGCGACGCATATTTACGTGATCGGTATAGTTTGAAGCTGGACCCTATGGGCGACGAATATCGAAAGAATTGGTGAAAAACATTATGGCCTTCACCCTCAACCCGGCTGTTCCTACAAAGAGGGGTTCGTTTTCCACCGATATTTTCGAAAGTCATCGCCTCTCATCGAGTGTCTAGCCTTTATTTACATTTTAGTTACTTCCAGTTTGGCAATGCCGCAACATCAAATACGTCGGGGGTTTTATTCACTTTCTCTTCCTCTTCCCCAATACGGGTTCGAGCCTGCTGACTGCTCATTTTTGCGCTCGCATGCACCTCCACTTGCTTATCCGACTGTGCGTCACGGTTCGAGCCTGCCTGCCTACTACCGTTTTTGTTTATTTGTTTGCTCAACACATCTACGAACACACTGGCAACGCTGGGCTACCAAACTAATCTAGAATATAAATTTTACATGTCTGTTTAAATAAATGTGTGTATGTGTGTATGTATGTCTGCCTAAAACCTTCGCCGATGGTGACAGAACTCACGTGGGTCATACCGTTTAAAGCTAGACGCTCCGGACGACAAATACCGAAAGATTGGCTAACACATGAATTCCTTCACCTTCTATTAGGAGAGTCACTTTTATCGCCGATATTTTCGAAAGCCATCCCCTTTTTTGTTGACTTGCCTTAATTTTACAATTCGCCATTCCCGTTTGGCGATGGACGTTACGGCAAAGACGTCACGTGTTTTTACGTTCTTTTCCTCCGTTGCCGTACAGCTTCGAGCCTGCCTTCTTACTACCCTTTTTGTTTTTTTAGCTCAACACACACCTCAAAAGACCCGGGCAACGCCTGTCACCAAGTTTGTTTATTTATAACAGCGGGAAGATCTCGATTTTATATAATACATGGCACAGCCGTAATGCCAGAACGAGGTTAATTAACAGAAAGCAAACCTACGAATATGTTGACCATTTTTATGATTTCAATATGATTGTATAATTTGGAGGTAATATATTTAATATTGATGTTGTAATACCCTTTTGAGCTGCTCTATATTTTCCCGATGAAAAACTATAGACACACTGTCTCAAATGTCCAGTAAAACCCAATATGTCGAAAACATTGTGTTGATGGGCACATAGTTTATGTGTTATGGTCAAGTTGACTCTAGGTGATAAAGAACACTTTCTGTACACAGCAACTCTTTTGTGTTACCCATAGAAATCCAATGAAACACATACTGACATTCATATACTGTTTGCAATCAATAATCGACAATTCTTCAGAGTGAAATATCATACATCTCTGTATTTGCCCTACCAATATTTATATATATATCTGCCCGTATTGTCACAACATCTTTTGACGTCTATGTGTTTGTTTCTCTCTCGTTCTACTTATATATATATATATATATATATATATATATATATATATATATATAGATATATATATATATACATACTTACTCTATCCCTCTCTCTCTCTCTCTATATATATATATATATATATGTGTGTGTGTGTGTGGTTTTCTTTCTTTCTTTCCCTCCTCCTCTCTTTCTCTATCTTACTCACTCTATCCCGCTCTGTGTATATATATATATATATATATATATATATATAGAGAGAGAGAGAGAGAGAGAGAGATTTATATGTATTAATATATATGTGTATACAAATTGATATACAGATATATATATATATATATATATATATATATATATACATATATATATGTATATGTATATATATGTATATATATAGCCAGTAGAGTTTAGTTTCCTAGAAGTACATTCAATGAAAAAACATGTGTCTACCAAAATAGTGCTCAATGAGTGAACAGAGCAGGTATATTAATTTTATTTATACAAACATTAATGGCTACATATGTGCATACATGTTTCTGTAATCACCCACGTTGGGGGATTACGTCTTCAGGCCAAGAATTACCGTCGAAAGTGATATTTCCACCAAATACATTTTCCTATTTCGTTTATCAAGTTAGCATGCAACCTGGGTGGGAGTCATAAAAAACGTTAAAAGGATGAGTGAGGTCTTTGAAGATAATAAACATCTTTTTTCTATCCCCCTTCCCCCTCAAACCTAACTCTTGGTTTTTATGGCATAGGGTACTTGAGAATTTACATTTCTTGTCTTGGAGTCTGTAAGTTAAGAACCTTAGCGATGGTCAACTAAGTACTGACCATCGCTAAGGTTCTTAACTTACAGACTCCAAGACAAGAAAACTAAATTCTCAAGTACCTTATGCCATAAAACCCAAGAGTTAGGTTTGAGGGGGAAGGGGGATAGAAAAAATATGTTTATTATCTTCAAAGACCTCACTCATCCTTTTAACGTTTTTTATGACTCCCACCCAGGTTGCATGCTAACTTGATAAACGAAATAGGAAATGTATTTGGTGGAAATATCACTTTCGACGGTAATTCTTGGCCTGAAGACGTAATCCCCCAACGTGGGTGATTACAGAAACATGTATGCACATATGTAGCCATTAGTGTATGTATAAATAAAATTAATATGTGTATATATATATATATATATATATATATATATATATATATATATATATATATACAAGTTAGAAAAACATTTCATTCAAGGCATGGAAATTGTTAAAAAAATAGTTTTACTATGGGCTTTAAAAATAAAGGTACAAGATTCAATTCAAAATGTATTTATCTTCAAAGTGAACTTGAATAAATATTACAAAGTTAGGTATAAAAAGGTAATACCTTACTTTGTAAAATGTATAAAAGTGCACTTTGAAAATAAATACGTTTCAAATTGAATCGTGTACCCTATTTTTAAAGCCTATAAGAAAAACATTTTGTTTAACAATTTTCATGCCTTGGATGAAATTCTTTTCTAACTTGTATCGTGTCTTTTAAGATTATATTTTATTGTATTTATTAACTTGGATTTAAAAAATGAATGTGGATTTGCATGTATTCATAAAATCACTGTCTTACTTTCTATTTCAGTGTGTAATTCTCCTCACATCACAACTCTTTTTGCAACGCCCTCTTTGTATTATTACAGGTCGTAATATTCTCTCTATTTCAGTTTGTATTTTTCCTTACATCACAACTCATTTTGCAACGTCTTCTTTGTATTATTACAGGTCTGAATATTCTCTCTATTTCAGTTTGTATTTCTCATCACATCACAACTCTTTTTTGCAACACTCTCTTTGTATTATTTCAGGTCTGAATATTCTCTCTATTTCAGTTTGTATTTATCATAACACCACAAATCTTTTTTTCAACCCCCTCTTTATATCATTGCAAGCCTTAATATTCTCTCTATTTCAGTTCGTATTTTTCATCACATCACAACTCTTTTTTGCAACACCCTCTTTGTATTATTGCAAGTCTGAATATTCTCTCCATTTCAGTTTGTATTTTCCTCACACCACAAATCTTTTTTGCAACTACCTCTTTGTCATACATGTCAAAATAATGAGCAATCTGTTTTTATCTTACAAAAACTTAAAATAACATTTTTTAGATTAAATTGTTTTAAACTTCTTTCAGAATAGAACATCTTTACAATTTAATAAGGAACACATTTCGTATACTATTCATTTAAAATATTCAGTAGATAACGAGAAAAATAGAGATGAAAATTTCAAAGGCATTGCATTACTGGAAACGCTCAATAGTAGTTCTCGCCATTATTCAATTATTATTAATATTACAAAAATTTCGGCCCTGCACTTTCGCACGAGGACTAATAAATAAATAGTTATATATATATATATATATATATATATATATATATATATATATATATATATATATATGTGTGTGTGTGTGTGTGTGTGTGTGTGTGTGTTTGTCTCTGTGCGTGTGTCTGTGTCTGTGTGTGTCTGTGTGTTTGTTCGTTTTTATGTTACATTGTTAAGAATTGGAATAATTTGTGTATTTATAAAATATGACATATCTGATTACTGATGTACAAACACACTTTGAAATGATGCAATATAGGTAAAATACTTTCACATGTTTTCTTTTCTTTATGAGGGAAATGGTTTCCATATTGTTTTTATTCCATAAGTCTGAGGAAAGTCTGTTCTTGTGAAAATTTTCAAACGACAACATGTTTGGATTTGTTCGAATTATCTTGGAACTATTGTAACTAACGATGAAAAACATTATTTGTTGCTATGGACACAATCTTCGAAGTCTTGTTTTTTTTTTGTTAAAACAGTATATATATATATATATATATATATATATATATATATATATATATATATATATATATATATATATATATATATATATATATATATATGGCCGTATCTTTTTCCCTCACTAATCGAGTAAGAGATGGTTTAGTAGCAGGGTTCAAACTTATCGACCGGCTGTGATCGTGATTCATTGCATTAATGACATGCGAAAGGATGAATCGCTAACTTCTCTAGGTATTTAAAATATGTTCTAGTCATAAGTATATATATATATATATATATATATATATATATATATATATATATATATATATATATATGTGTGTGTGTGTGTGTGTGTATGTGTGTGCGCGTGTGTCTCCACGTGTGTGTGTGTTCTAATCTGATAAAATAATAAAGCTATTATTATTAAATACTCTAAATTAGTAAGTTTTTCGAACAATTCTCAGTTACTTCCTTACGGAGGAAAGCATAGTGTTTTTAATTGTATCTTATGATAAAATTATTATTATTTTAGCTATAGCATTTTTTAATCTCTTAAATATTTTTGTTTGGATTCAAGGGAAATTTGTGCTATTCTTTTTCAACGATATTATGTGCTATTAACGTTTATGCATGTTTGCACATAAGCGAATGTGCATGCCTTAAAATGTATGTGTGTCTGGACAGTATGTATGCGTACACTTGTTATGAACGTGTGCCGAAGTGTTCCTTGTGGACATGACCAGTGCTGATTTGTGGGTCCGACTCACATCATTATTCATGGCTTTTCCCCTACCTTCCAAATACCTCATAATTACCTATCTGAAAACCGACTGTATTTTCAAATAAAAGGGTTTATTTACATTTAACAAGTAAAAAATCAGCAGTAGAAGTAAGATGTGCCTGGCATGCATATCGCTGTATGATGTCATTTGGATTAGAAAATATTATTTCAATTCCCCGTGCATGTCCTCAATCGAATATGTTCTAAATATTGCATGGAGAATATAACATAATAAGAATATATAATGATTAATTTAGATTAATTAATTAAAATTATTAATTTCATTTATTATAAATAATGGTGTAACACGCATTTCCTTATAAAATGAAAATTAAATTGGACACGGAAAAACATCTATGAACTTCTGAAATACTCTCAAACGTTTTAACGCCAGCTTTAAATAAAAGGGAATTTTAAAACGTTTACAAAATCTGTGTAACCACTTAAAATCTCAAAAAGTACAGTGTTTGTAGAACCTATGATTGTCGGTTAAAATAGGGTCATACATTTACAAATAAAACGGATAGAACAATATATTTTATTTTAAATTTCAATATGTTTGGTATAATAGCTGTATATAACAAAATGCATCACCGCCTGTGGTGGACTTTCCTAATCTTATAAAAATGACTTATACCCATTCAATCTATATAGAGACAACAATGAGAAAATCGAGAATGTTTGAGGATTCTACTTGTTGTTACTATTACAAATGTTTTCTGCACTCTTACCATATCATCCTTGCAAACGCTACGTTTCACATTACCTTCTCTATAACTATAGCCTACAACTTAATCAAAACATTCTGGCTAGAAAATGTCTGAACAGCTTTACAGTATTCTGGCCATGGAATTTTATAGAACTGCACCACGTCAACAGCTAATCAAATGAACAGTGTTCACACTTCAACATTATTTAATATTGCCACTGTATAATTTTTCGTTAGAAACTCACCACTTGTTAAAAACAACGTAAATTTGTTTCCCGAGAAGTTTTGTAATGAGAACTGTTTATGTATCGATTTTTATTGTGTTTCTCTTGTTATTTCCATAAGAAATATTCCTGTTTGTATTCATTGACATAATTGGTGTGTACTTTTAATGTACTTAGGTGAGTAAACTATAAAATAAGGTTAAAAGTAATTAAAGATTGACTAATTAAGCTTGTATTTATTCACAATATACATTGTTTTTACGGGTAATAAATTGAGGTGACTAAACTAAATTATATTATTTCCGATTATCGTTGTTTCATTTATATTAGCATTTATTTTTCGCACCCATGTTTACTCATCTACGACATACATAAGAAAATGTTTAGAGGATATGTTGCACCAAGATTTGATTTTGTTCAAACACGTAAATCCAAGCTAAACGGTGCAGGTGGGCAGAATCCTAGCTTAGACTGGGCTACACCAGGATGCTATTTTAAGGCACAATTACATGATAGGTTGTTTTTCTTTTGTCATACGGTACTGACCCCCACAGTGTATGAAACCATCAAAGCTCAATAGTCTTCTCGTGATGAATGATCAATAACATTCTAAATAAGATCCATGTAAACACAGTTCGCTAGAAATGTATAAAAAAAGCATGCAACTGTAAGAGAGGCAGTGTATGAGACTCCACACTGGAAATCGCTAAATAAAAAAAGCCGCACAGGATTGAAGGAACACTTCTTAAATTTAGCGAAAACACCTAATCTCATACCCGGGAAGTCAATGCATAAAGATTCAGCTATTATCCCTTTGGCATAACTCTATACTGAACCACATTTCTAAAACGTCTATGGACATGACGGAACAGGTATAGACTCAAAATCGAAGGAAATCCGTTTTCCCTTAGCTAACGAGTAAAAAAACGAAGGTCATGTTCTCCGTTTTTAAAAGTAAATTGTGAAATGTCCTTATACATGTGTATAAGAAGTATTTGATACTGAAGATATTCAAAATCGTACCCTATCTCCAACACATGGGAGATATTTTAAACTAAGTCTCTCCTTGTTGTTATTTCAGCTCATTTAAAACTATATCAGCAAGTTTTAATTACCCCCTCATCAAGGCC